>NW_016908649.1:6885-63785 GCF_001483705.2 Eufriesea mexicana | reverse complement strand
TTACTTCTCATGATTTTCTTTTAGACTTTCCTCATCGAATACGCTATCATTCTACCAGCTATATTATTCTTCCGCATTAATTTTCTGCCAATTTCCAGTTCACGTAGAAAACCATAGCTGCCAACAGTCTAATTTATGGGTTCAGATTAGCCGATGCCCTAATGTACTTCAGTTTGTCTTTACTGGTCCCTTAGAAATTTTAGGAACACTAACAAACTCAAAAATTAGATTAACAATTCTAACATTATGAACATATGTTCATAAAATAATTATAAAAATCGGTAGTCCAAATTAAATATTATTATACTGTGTAATATAATACAAGGGTGCATGAAATATGAAAACAAAATAGTTCTATGCATTAATTTATACACCCTTCTTTTCTCTTTTATTATTATTATTACAAAACTCATCGACTTCATAGTAAGAACAATTTTTCCAGTGCAACATAGTGGGTTAAAAATCCCCATTCCTTAATTTCCCCTTCAGCACCCCAATTCCATTTTATTATTATTACTATTATTATTACATTTTATTATTATCATCAGACCATAGACAAAATTTTTTCCAATACAGTATAAGGGATATGAAACATTTCCACATCCTCATTCCATCAAAACCCCCCAAAATTAATTAAAATTAAAATTAAAACCCTTCAAAAATTAAAAAAATTAAAAAAAGAAAAAGAAATGGGAAAATAAATAAGTAAAGAAAAAGACAGAAAGAAAAGAATGTAATGAGCAGGTACTGATCTCGACAATGCGTTTCACCAGGTGAAAATTTATCTGCCGAGCGTTTCGATTCCTCGAAGAATCGCACGCGTGTCCGGAATCATCGATGATTCGGTCCGTGCAGTTCGCGCGCCAACCGGTTTCCGGAACGTAGCTCAATTTCATCCAAGAGTGAACACGCCTGGCAGGGAACCGGGGAAAAATTGGCCGGGTTTTATTGCGACCAGCACGCGGGAATCGTAATTTGTCAGGGTCACGAAGCCTTCGGGATTCGCGGCCGCGAAAATCGGTCGCGGAAGGGTGGCCTCGTTGCAGAAACGGCGACCGATGATCACTATGATTTGCAGTGTTCACGGTGGCTCGTTTCTTTACACGGTTTTCATGTCAGCGAGATTATGTGTATGATTTGTCGGGAATATCTTACGAGACATTCAATTTTATTCGTCATTTTTCTGGAGAAGCTATTATGGCAATCGCTGTTTCTTGTGTCTACATTCCCGAAGAATTTTGATTATTCTGGATAATAGATAAGCCATTATTTCGATGATTAAATTATAGCGTATTGAGTATAAGTGTACACTGTAACTGTAGTTTCAAAATTTCGTATTTTATTACGGTGGTATAAATCATCCTATTCTTGAATAAATTTTCTATAATTATTTTAGTGTCATTTTAAAGTATTATAACATTCGAAATTTGTACTATATTATGCTGTGATGTAATACCAAAATTTTGATTTATGTAATTTAAATTAAATACTGAATGAAAAATATTGATAAAATATTATTGGTATATACATCAGTGCACTTTTTTAATTCATTAATCACTAATTTGATGATTTTTGTACGACGCAATATTAATATACATTAACATTAAACTAATAATATAATAATATATATATAATGTAATAATATAATATATATATAGTATAATATACATATATAATATAAATAAATTTTGCATAGATATAAAAATTTTAAATATCGACAATCCCAGTTTCGGAATTAATTTTGGTAAAAAGAGTATCTCGAATATAGTAGTAAAACCAAAATGTTTGAGACGAGTCAATAAGTGTTAATTAACAACATAACTATTAATCGAGACGAAAAGACTGGTCTCAGAATTGTCCTTTCTGTATTTGTTTACCATATTGTATTATGTTTGTATTTGTTACGGTGGTATAAATCATCCTATTTTCGAATAAATTTTCGATAATTATTTTAGTGTCATTTTAAAGTATTATAAAGTATATTCGAAATTTATACTACATTATGCTGTGATATAATACCAAAGTTTAATTTATGTAACTTAAATTAAAGTGTATTTAATTAATTGAAATTTTAAAAATAGGTTAAGTATACTTTGTTTGAAACATTATTAAAAATGATGTTGATTAATATCCATTTAGTATAGTATATCAGAAATATAAGTTGAAGGAAGATAAGTGTGTGTAATGTATAATAATATCATAAAATATCACACCAATTAACATTGAAAATAAATTGCCTACTTTCAACCACTATCAGTGGACAAGTGCTTTCAATTTGATATCAGCAAGGTGACAAACTAATCTCGTACTTCGATTAAGAAAACCGGATATGGCGGGTTGCATGTTAAGCAGATGTTAATTGCACCAGACTGCGGTTAGCCCGAGTTACAATCACAAACCGCAAGATAGCTGTGGTTTTCTTCATTTCTCCGAGTTGTTTATTCAAAAAACACTGGAATTTTAGAAAAACGGTGTATATACAAGTGCACGCATCAGCTAGCTATGTAATGGACCAACCCCATTTTAAGTCACCATTTTTCTTCTTTATAAAACATAACCTATAAACACGAAACTAAAACTACGGTCTATGACTTTTAAAGCAATTTCCAATTATCTATATTAGATTAAAATTATAGATGTTATAATTATCTATATTATCCAATTATCAATATCCAAATTATTTGGTTATAAAATGAAACTATAGAGAAAAAAATATTTCGGAGGATAGAAAAATTTGTTATAAATTTTATCGCTTCGCTGATGGAATTGGACTCCATCATGGAATTTTCATCGATAAAAAGAAGAAAAAGAAAAATAAAATGTTATTACACAAATAGTTACACAGATATTCGTAATTTTCCAAATAAATTTCCAAAAAAGAAAAGAATAAACTACATTTCCTAGAAAATTATTGGGAATCAAAAAATTCTTAATATATTGTTGCACTAAAATCATTGCATTTAAAATCATTTAATTTCAATTAGTCATTATATACTATATACTATTCCATTCGCAATAAAATTATCCAAATTTTATGCAAATTAAAATACGTTAAGCATAATTTTAGTTCTGTGCGAGTGTAATTCATCTTTATGGGGTTTACCATGGAAAATTCTCGAGTTAAAGGGTTAATATTGGTTAAACTCAGCAGTTTCTTTGTTTTTGAAAAAGGAAAGAGAGAAATTGATATTAAGATATCAATGATTATAATTATTCCTATTATGTAATGCAAAAATGAAATTATTAATTGGCACTAATTATTAGAGACTGAATCTGATTGGTCGATTGAAAAATACGCTTTGTCGAGCAGCGTTGGACGATCGATATATCGATATATTATATCAGATTCGTTGTTGTAGGATCACGTGCATTATCGGACGTGTGTGACGCTTATTAACGGTGTTCACGTTCCCGCGTCGATCATCGGGATCGATAGGATCGAGGTCAAGGGGTCAGATTCGCGATGATCGACGATGACCCCGGCGCAATCGTCAGAGCGCCTCCTCCGTGAGTCCAACTGATCGATGATCCATTTCGAGATCGATTTACGAGCCTTCAAACAGAGCACTCGCTACCGAGACCTATACTTTGAAGAAAATTAAACTCATTTGATTAATAAATATTAATCTCGCACCTCCTCCTCTTCTAATAAATAATTCTTCGAATTTGCTTCGTCACAATTACTTTGTTATTCCTGATGAGGACTATAACGATTTTTTTTGTTTCTTTGTTAATAATAATAGTTAACCTATATCATCTTTTATTTATAAGCGATTCTTTGAATTTCTTGGGTAAAAATTATTTTGAAATTCATGATGGTAAAGGAAATATTCTTTTTTAAAATAGATATAAATAATTTATAAATAATTCGCGTAATAATAAATAATAATTTTTATTTAAAGTGTTTTCGTACAAAAAATTTACAAAGAAATTGCTTAACTCGCGTCGTAGATTGATCGTGATGATATTAAATTCGAAGTAAAGGGGAATAATAATTGAGCAAATTTCCTAAAATTGAATTTTTGGACTCTTACTTGCATTACTTTCCTGAAAAATCGAAAGTCAATTTATTTCCAAAACGCATATGCGTAATGCACAAACACTAATCAATGCTCTTGCAATCCTCGTCCACCATTTGCAATCCCTAAACTTAACCTTACCTAACCTAACCTCACCTCGAAGTGCGCTGTCCCACTCCCAGTCCACGGGAACATGTCTGCAAGCTATCCAGGAAACGCCTGGTGTTGCATCCCTCCGCTAGGTGGCGACGATTACAGTGGGCTAAGTGGGATGACTGTTGGTCTGGTGAGACAAGGAACGAGGACGACGACGAGATGCAACGGTACACGTCGCCGTATTCCCACGGTGAATCGCGACTGCGCCTAGGAAACCGCGTCGAGGAAACACGCCTCGGCGTGGATAATCGTCTGGTACTTGGCAACGACCGCGTGTCCCGTTCGGTTCGAATCTTCCCGCGTGAAATCGAGCGATCGTCGCGCGCCAACTGTTGCCCATCCGGCGGAATTGAGTCATCGCGTCGCGCCACTCTCTTGGTGGCTGATGACGACGATGATGGCGCAGAGATGGCGGCGGTTAATTAGGATTCTTGTTACTAACGACGAGTTCCTTTTGTTCCACGATGCCTTCGGTTTAGGTCATGTTTATACCTAGGTTTAGGTTTATGCCTATGCCTACGTTTAGGTTTAGGTTTAGGTTTATGCCTACTTTTAGGTTTAGGTTTAGGTTTATGCCTACATTTAGGTTTAGGTTTATGCCTATATTTAGGTTTAGGTTTATGCCTATATTTAGGTTTAGGTTTATGCCTATATTTAGGTTTAGGTTTAGGTTTATACCTAGGTTTAGGTTTATGCCTATATTTCGGTTTAGGTTTATGCCGATATTTCGGTTTAGGTTTATGCCTACTTTTAGGTTTAGGTTTAGGCCTACGTTTAGGTTTAGGTTTATGCCTACATTTAGGTTTAGGTTTATGCCTACGTTTTAATTGTAGGTTTATCCCTACATTTAAGTTTAGGTTGAAATTTATACCTACGTTTAGATATAGGTTTAGATCTATTGTTAATTTCAAATGGTCGATGGTACGAGGTCAACGATCTTTGTCTACAATATCATGCGAGGCTCTTTGTAACGAGATCGACCCAAACACGAGTATCACGGTCGAGAGCCACGAGTCGTAGATAGAGTCGTAGTAGAGTAAACATCACGAGGCTCGAGGTTAATTTTCGGCCATGTTTTCCTGCCTCAGTCTCGTGTTATTCTTCGCCGTGTTCGGACGTAGTGGCTCGACGTGCCTCGGCGTGTCTCAACGTGTTCGACATTGCTGTTGGCCCTGGCACGCGCCATCTAGAAGTTATATAGTAAGGTAAGGGGTTAATTGCATTTGTTGCGGAGTATTAGGTTAGGTTCGGGTCTGCTTTGTTGCATGGAGTCTTTGTTGGTTGTAGAATGTTGAAGATTGGGTAAAATGAGGGTAGATTTTCGAAGCTTAGGTTCGTTTTATTCGATTTCTTTTTATTGGTTGATTGATATTGGGATTTTAATGGGTTTTTGCTTATGGAGAATTCCGTTTTATAATCTTGAACAGTGGTAAAAGATGTGTGAAACGAGACACGTTTGCGCTATAGTAAGCATCCATTCACCCAGAAAAGTGTGAAAACCCTGGACATGGTTAATTCGAAATAATTAATAATTCAAAAATAAAATTGGTTAGAAAGCTTGGTTCAAAATTTTGATCAGTGTTCGGTAATACGTGCAGATATAATATTTTGGAAAAAATATTCGTCTTATGGTTATTGACGACATGTGCATCCTTGATTTTAACGGTATTCCATTGTTTATGTAACTCATAAATCGATAGAGATCTGTGAAATTAAGGAATCGTGAGATTCCGCGAATGAATGAAACAATGGGCTCCTAATTAACCGGAAACAAATTACCTAGTTCCTTTTTTTACGCAAACGCTAATACGTCCTGTGCTCATGAACAGGTTCAGCATAGAATATAAAGTCTCATCTTTAAAAAAAAATCCAAATTCACGGAATTATCGACATTCTGTTCTCGAATTTGACAATTCTCATTTCCAATACCATATTGTGCCAAAAAATTTCCATTTTTATTCACTCTTTGCAGTCAGATTTCAAAAATAATATTTGCAAAAATAAGTTAGATGTCTTTAAGTATATAATACGATACAATCATCATAACACCATATTTGGATCTAACTAGTTAGAAAAAACTTGTCAATCGCCCTAGAGTTCCCTAGAATTCCCTAGAACTCTCTAGAATCCCCCAGAGTTCCCTAGAATTCTCTATAATTACCCAGAGTTCCCTAGAATCCCCTAAACCCTAATTTCCACCAAAGTACACTCTCAACGACTCTTTAACGCGAGATCAAAGCTTGAAGTCTCGAAATTACAAGCAGTTACGTTGGAAAACTGTATCCTCAGGCATCGAAACTCTCAATTACCAGCAGTCTTCAATCTACCCTTGGTCTCACTCTCGAAACTTTGATGAGACATCGCAACGAACCAACACAGATATCGCTCTCGCAAAAACCAACAATAATGAAACAAACAGAAAATAAAAGAGAAAGAAAGAAGAAGGAGAAACAAACCGACAAAACCAACTCAATAAGAATCTTTCTCACAGTTTCTCACCAAAATTTTTTCATCCTCGACTGCTCGAAAACGCGAACTTCTTGAACTGTGTATTGAAAAGCCGGAGAAAAAGCTGAACGATCGTTGAAAGGGTTGCACGCGATCTCTGATCTCGATCCGGGACGATTATGTCCTCTTTGGATCGAGGAAACGAGTAACGGTATCGCGAGAAGGGCGGAAGAAGGGAAAGAAGGAAGGAAGAGAGGAAATAAAAATGGAGGAAAGAAATGGTTCGCGCCAGGATGACGAACGAATTAGAAATTACAGCGGTCGACCTGTTCATAATTCGCGCCATAGCAGGACCGTGAGAAACCGGCGTGTTCCGCGTGTTATTTTTGCAGGTGATCCATGGATCGTGACCGATCGAGAAACGCGAGTCGCGGTTTCGGTTCGTTAGCGGGTTAATCACGGCGCGAATTAATTCTGACGTAACTTCTCGCCGACTAGTTATTTTTCCCTAGACTCCAGCGACCGGTTGTGTAGTATATTTCAGTTATGCGAGTATGAAATAATTTTAAGGATGAGATAGGGAAGTTTTTTGGAGGTTAGGAAGAGTGGTTCTAGAAGATTGATGTTCTAGGGGAATTGGTAGGGAATTTTCAGGGGCAGGAGATCAGAAGTTTAAATAGCTCGAATTTAATAAATAATTTTTGGAAATATAAATGATGACTTTTGAAAAGTGTAATAGTTTTATAAACAATTTTGTGAAAATTTACTTCAAAAGATGTATAATAATATATTTATATAACAAGTTCACAAAGAGAGAAAACAAAACAATTTCAAGTATAATAATCCAAAATATTATATTAAACATAATAATTCTGTTAGTTTAAATTTAGTTTAAATCTTAAACTGGAGGATTAATTATTATGTTAAACTTTTTTGACAATAGTACTATCTACAATTTAGTTTATATCTAATTAATATCTAGTTAAATCATGATCAAAGATAAATTTCAATTTTATCAAAACTACATATATTTGATAATTTCAAAAATCATATATTATCTACAGTTATTAATTTCAAATCTCCAAAGGAATGAAATAATCCTTAAAAAAGGAAATATTAATCACACGTAATAAATCTCTAATCAAACCTCTGTAACCAATTATTTCATATATAAATTTTCCAAAATAGCAATTTCTCGACGAAATAAACCACAGGCATCCAATCTTCCGGTCTCAAAAATTGTTCATAGCTCGCAACAGGCCTAGACGGAAATGTCGTTGCAAGTAGTTCAAGGAAATCCATTTCCCTTTCACGGTTATCTAAGACCTCGCCTAATCCGTAGAAATGACGACTGTGGAACCCGGTTATCCGGCGTGTGAGAAAATCGGCGCGCGATCAGTGCTGCCAATAGTGGGACATAGGAAACGGCGGAAGCCCGCAAAAGTCGAGGAGTGGTTCACTCTTCCTGTTGCCGGCCATTGTTAACGGCGCTTTTCGGCGCGCATCCGCTCCAGGAGAAAGCGTATCGGCCGATGCTCCTTGCGCCCGCGGCCGCTTCCGCTCGGGTGGCGTGCAGTTTCCGGTGCGTGGCGCACGTACGATGCCGACTGCGATACACACCGCCTCCGCGCGTAGATCGATAGTCAGTTGGAACTGGGCTGTCGCTCGTGACGGTTATGGTTCACGCTGGTCCCGCGATTTTTTCCATTTTCTTCTCTTTTTTCCTGCGAAATACTACACCGACTAATTTACTTTACAGTCGTGTTTGTTTTTGGCACTGTGTGATTTGATTTCATTGTGGTTTTCATTGTGGAGAATACTAGCTTCTCGTGAAGAGGATCTTGTGGTTTTGGTGATAAGAGTAGAGTGATTTATTTTTCCTTGTTTTTCGAAATTGGAGAATAATTGTGGATACATTGGAGATTGTTAAATCGAATTATAAATTGATATACTCGTGTTTTGGGTATTTTTAAATTGCTCGGGTGTCTGGTGATTTTTATCGAAGAATTTTGTACGATAACGATCAAACGATTTTTTTATTTTGGATTAGCAAATAATTTTTGATATATTACTTGTCATCTTATAAAATTAGTTTTATATTATTTGTATTATTCTAATTAATATATTTTTTGAATGATTTATTTTATTTCATTTTTTGGAATCGTAATAGCTAAGTAAAATTGTTAGGTTTTTAGTTATTTTTATTTAAGTATGTTTTATAACGAGAATCGAGTGAGTGAAAAGTAATTGTTTAATGTTAAGAAATTTTTAACCGGATTGTAGATTAATATTCTTGCGTTGTACGTATTGGAAGCATATTGTATGGTAATATGGTACCATTGGTGATCGGAGTTGTTGAGAAGCAACCGTGTCGAGTTCCTTTAGGCTCGAATAACGTTAAACGAACTTCAATCGCGTTATCTTTTAATTAAGTCGCTCTGCTATAATTATTAACCGATAGTTGTACCATGGACGAAATAGATAAATCACTATCTTGCATGTTGCACACAGAACGTAACTACACTAATCGAGCCTTATCGACTTCCTTCGGACTTCCACTGCTTAGCAACTGTCTTGTCAAATCGGTCTAATTGGAGTCGAAAAAGTCAAAGAACACGATTAATTGTGTTTCGCATAATCGGCGTCATTTAACCATACTAATCGTCCCTCTATACAGCATTACCATAAATGGAGTACTATTGCCATACAGAAAAATAATCTACACCAAGCTTCAATTCTCTCAACTATTTATACTGTAATAATATAACGATATAAATAATTTTTGATCGTTTAATATCCAATATTCTATTATATTTCGAATAAATTTAAAATCGCACAATTTTCAAAATATAAAATATTAATAATTTATATTATACCTGCAGAACTCACGTTAGCGAGTTATACGTAAATAATTATTGCATAACGTTGTTAATATGTTAAATTAATTTTCAAATTTAGCAAAAATCTCATCAAGGACAATATCACAATTACTCTCGCAAAAATCGTAAGATTGGAATCAGAACCTAACCTCAAAGTTTTCTTCTACCCATATAGATATAGATATTAGGAATATTTATATTAAAAAATTCGACGAGAGTACTTTAATAACTAAAAATTGTCCACGAAAATCGTCCAAAATCTGCAAATCTGGGGAGAACGGATCGATATTGGATCTCGCCCGGGCCATCGGGAATGGCGGCGTTTCCGGTCACCAGCTGGGAATGCCCTGGACATAGCCTGGGAATATCCTGGCAGAACTCCCGCATTCCGGATCGTCGAGTCGGAGTTATGAAATACCGAAGTGGAAACGCTCGAGCTGCCACGAGAGGAGGTGGTTTTGCATTTCAGTTTCTCGATCGAATTCCATCCATCCTCGATCTCTGTCCGCCATGTTGGCTCCCATGGCACGCTGTCTCTGTCTCCCTGGCCGCTTTTGTTTCGTGCAAAGCGACTACTCCCATGGAATTCCCCAGTTACAACGATTTTCCTTTACGAAATTTCGTCCACGATGGTGGAAATACCACGGTGGAGATTCGTGAAATGGAATAGAAATGGAGGAAAGTCCGTGTTTCGATCGATGATTACCCGCTTTTCGGGTGGCAGGAGGAGGATCATCTTGGGGGAATTTTGTTGGGAAATCCTGTAATTTGAATTAAATACCGTTTCGTGGATCGTTGATTGACCCGTGGACCTTTGTCAGGCCCCAATTTCGGGGACCCGAGTCGGGCTTTTGGGTCTTCTTAGGTAGAAGATCTCCTCTCGTTTTAGCTGATCTGTTTGAGGGTCAATTATAGGGATAATAGTGATTCGATAGTAATGGATGGAATTTTATTTCGATTCGAATCTTTGTTATTGTTTTTGTAAGCTGTAGCAAGATGTACAATCCTGAGATATCGAAGTTGTTTAATTCTATTTATTTATTTCATCAATTATTGTATTTTATTTTGATATTTATTTACTTAATTCCACTGTCTTATTTTTTATTATTAATTAGTGAATTTTTAATTAATTAGAGATACTGTTTTCTACTAAAAAACAGAGAAGACATACAATAATATATTTATTTATTTATTTTAATATTTATTTATTTTATTAATCGATTTAACGTGTAAGAATTAATAATTTTATGAATATCCTAGTAAAGATAATATCTAATAATTATTTTATTTTTATATTTATTTGATTAATTCCACTATCTTATTTTTTATTATTAATTAGTAAATTTTCTACTGAAAAACGAGAGAAGACATACAATGATATATTAATTTATTTATTTATTTAATTAATCGATTTAACGTTTAAGGATTAATAATTTTATGAATACTCTAGTAAGGATAATACCTAATAGTTATTGAGGGTTTTAAAAAATTCAAATATCCATATCTTAATGTTTAAAAGTCTTTTTATTATTTTTATTACAAACTTTTGTTACATTTAATACTTACGGTGTCGATAAAATTCTTCAGACATAAAATTAACGCTCGTCGCTATATTTTATTGTTGCAGCACCAAGATCAGCTAGTGCAGGCACTAATAATCTGCCGCCGCTGACGTTCCATCAGGTTCATGGTGAGAATGTCAGACTCTGCAATGGCGGGACCATCGCCAGAAGATACGAAAGCTTCTGCAGGGGCATCACATTCAGCGCACGACCTGTGCAGATCGGAGAAAAGGTACGCTGTCACAGATAATTATTTATCAAATTATCACAACAAATATCTAAAACAATATCTACCAAAGATTCTAAATATTAATTTAACAAATAACCAATCGTATAATTTATCTGAGAAAATCATTCATCGAGTATAGCTTCTGAAACAAAATTAAATTACTCCTTCCTTGGCCCCCAAAAAATTAGAAATTTATTTTAAATAATAAAAATAAATTAATTGTCAACCATCAACCCTGAAACTAAAATTTTGAAAAATTCGAAATGGTGAGTAATCCATCACCAAGTATGATGGATCATGATCCACTAGAAGAAGCAACTACAATAATTAAAAATTTCCAGAGTAAATTACTCGGTCCTTTCCCAAATGTTAAAATAATCGGATAATTCCGCGGAAAATCAGAGTGTTAGCCATCACTGTGTACTAAAATTCCACCAAAGTGCCTAATCGTCGAATTTCCGGTGACAGAGTGAGACCAACGTTCCCAGAAAACAGGGTCTTGACGTTAAACCAGCGCGCCTAGCGACAAGTCCGCGAGGTCATTGCAATTAATCGATTCCAGCCAGAGATATTTCCCCACGCTGGAAAACACCGTTTTTCCCGCGTTTCCTCGTTCCCTGGCCGTAAATCGTATACACCAGAGCAACGGTTAATTGTGAGAATCGGGTGACTGTTGTTCCGCTCGACGGCTCTCGTCATTTGCATTTTCTGCGTCAGTCTATCGAACCGGCAGACCGATCGACCCTCAAGAAAGGCCGAGTTACTTCGCGTGGGTCGATGATTTGGATTTCATTAACTTTCTTGTCGAACAGGATATTGTCCATACCAGATCTCCAGATGCCTCGCGATTTTTTAAATCGAAGAGAAGTCGTGTGAGAATGAGTTGAGTTTCAGCGAGATCTCGGTTGATCAGAGATCTTGAGAAGGGGGGCTGTTCGTGTACCTGATTATTTTACTGATCTACGTATTTTGTATTTGCAGAGTCGAAATGGAAGATTGTGGTAAGATGTCGGGTTGAATTTAGGTGGAGGTTTGATTTGAAATTGTTTGGATCAGGATTGATTGAATTTAAATGTGTACTTATGGTAGATTGTGCCTGGGTTTGAGTAAATTTGTGTTAAATTTGAATTGGGTTTGGTTAGTACTGACTGGGTTTATAAGATATTAAGCCTGAGTTGAGTTTGGATGAATTTGACTCGGATCTGGTTGATAATGACTAGATTTATAGTATATTAGGCCTGAGTTGAGTTTGGTTAAATTTGGATTAGGTTCTACTTGAGTTTTGCTAGGTCTATATGAGATTGAAATTGGATTTGGTAAGATTTAATTAAATTTATGTCAAATTTGAATTGAATCTAGTTGATACTGACTAGATTTATGATATATTAGGTCTGAGTTGAGTTTGGTTAAATTTGGATTAGGTTCTATTTAATTTTTTTGGGTCTATATTAGATTGTGATTGGATTTGGTTGAGTTTGATTAAATTTGAGTGTTAAACTTGTTAAAGTGTTAAATTTTCATTGGATTTGGTTGATGCTGACTAGATTTATAATATATTAGGTCTGAGTTGAGTTTGGTTAAATTTGGATTAGGTTCTAATTGAGTTTTGCTAGGTCTATATCAGAGTGTGATTGGATTTAGATGAGTTTGATTAAATTTTTGTCTAATTTCAATTGGATTTGGTTGATACTGACTATATTTATCATATATTAAATCTGAGTTGAGTTTGGTTAAATTTGGATAAGGTTTTATTTAAGTTTTGCTAAGTCTATATTATATTCTAATTGGATTTGCTAGGATTTAATTAAATTTATGTTATATTTGAATTAAATCCAGTTAATATTGACTAGATTTATCATATATTAAGTCTGAGTTGAGTTTGGTTAAATTTGGATAAGATTTTATTTAAGTTTTGCTAAGTCTATATTATATTCTAATTGGATTTGGTAGGATTTAATGAAATATATGTTTTATTTGAATTAAATCCAGTTGATATTGACTAGATTTATCATATATTAAGTCTGAGTTGAGTTTGGTTAAATTTGGATAAGGTTTTATTTAAGTTTTTCTAGGTCTACATTAGATTGTAATTGGATTTGGTAGGATTTAATTAAATTTATGTTAAATTTGAATTGGATTTGGTTGATACTGATTATATTTATCATATATTAAATCTGAGTTGAGTTTGGTTAAATTTGGATAAGGTTTTATTTAAGTTTTTCTAGGTCTACATTAGATTTTAATTGGATTTGGTAGGATTTAATTAAATTTATGTTAAATTTGAATTAAATCTAGTTGATACTGACTAGATTTATGATATATTAGGTCTGAGTTGAGTTTGGTTAAATTTGGATAATGTTTTATTTAAGTTTTGCTAAGTCTATATTAGATTCTAATTGGATTTGGTAGGATTTAATGAAATTTATGTTATATTTGAATTAAATCCAGTTAATATTCACTAGATTTATCATATATTAAGTCTGAGTTGAGTTTGGTTAAATTTGGATAAGGTTTTATTTAAGTTTTTCTAGGTCTACATTAGATTTTAATTGGATTTGGTAGGATTTAATTAAATTTATGTTAAATTTGAATTAAATCTAGTTGATACTGACTAGATTTATGATATATTAGGTCTGAGTTGAGTTTGGTTAAATTTGGATAATGTTTTATTTAAGTTTTGCTAAGTCTATATTAGATTCTAATTGGATTTGGTAGGATTTAATGAAATTTATGTTATATTTGAATTAAATCCAGTTAATATTCACTAGATTTATCATATATTAAGTCTGAGTTGAGTTTGGTTAAATTTGGATAAGGTTTTATTTAAGTTTTTCTAGGTCTACATTAGATTTTAATTGGATTTGGTAGGATTTAATTAAATTTATGTTAAATTTGAATTAAATCTAGTTGATACTGACTAGATTTATGATATATTAGGTCTGAGTTGAGTTTGGTTAAATTTGGATAATGTTTTATTTAAGTTTTGCTAAGTCTATATTAGATTCTAATTGGATTTGGTAGGATTTAATGAAATTTATGTTATATTTGAATTAAATCCAGTTAATATTCACTAGATTTATCATATATTAAGTCTGAGTTGAGTTTGGTTAAATTTGGATAAGGTTTTATTTAAGTTTTTCTAGGTCTACATTAGATTGTAATTGGATTTGGTAGGATTTAATTAAATTTATGTTAAATTTGAATTGGATTTGGTTGATACTGATTATATTTATCATATATTAAATCTGAGTTGAGTTTGGTTAAATTTGGATAAGGTTTTATTTAAGTTTTTCTAGGTCTACATTAGATTTTAATTGGATTTGGTAGGATTTAATTAAATTTATGTTAAATTTGAATTAAATCTAGTTGATACTGACTAGATTTATGATATATTAGGTCTGAGTTGAGTTTGGTTAAATTTGGATAATGTTTTATTTAAGTTTTGCTAAGTCTATATTAGATTCTAATTGGATTTGGTAGGATTTAATGAAATTTATGTTATATTTGAATTAAATCCAGTTAATATTCACTAGATTTATCATATATTAAGTCTGAGTTGAGTTTGGTTAAATTTGGATAAGGTTTTATTTAAGTTTTTCTAGGTCTACATTAGATTTTAATTGGATTTGGTAGGATTTAATTAAATTTATGTTAAATTTGAATTAAATCTAGTTGATACTGACTAGATTTATGATATATTAGGTCTGAGTTGAGTTTGGTTAAATTTGGATAATGTTTTATTTAAGTTTTGCTAAGTCTATATTAGATTCTAATTGGATTTGGTAGGATTTAATGAAATTTATGTTATATTTGAATTAAATCCAGTTAATATTCACTAGATTTATCATATATTAAGTCTGAGTTGAGTTTGGTTAAATTTGGATAAGGTTTTATTTAAGTTTTTCTAGGTCTACATTAGATTGTAATTGGATTTGGTAGGATTTAATTAAATTTATGTTAAATTTGAATTAAATTTGGTTGATACTAACTAGATTTATCATATATTATGTCTGAGTTGAGTTTGGTTAAATTTGGATAAGGTTCTATTTGAATTTTACTAAATCAATGTTAAATTATGTCTCTTTTTAGCTAGATAAAATTTTATATAAATTCCCTTGCTTTAAATTTATCTACACCTATATCACATTCATTATTAGGATTCTGAAATTCGTTTTCATCGAATTTTAATTACCTCTGTATCGAATTTGATCTCGTTAAACTTGTACAGGCTTCCAGTCGAGTTTAAGCTAACTTTGTTTCACATGAGGGTTCGGTTCAGCCCTGTTCCCTTAAATTTGAATTAATTCCAGATTAGATTCGCTTCGGACTTTAATCCCTTCGAATTTACACTAGCCAATTTCACGTTAGATCCAAATCGAATTTTGATCAAGTTCGGTTTGGTTCCAGCTTGACTTCCGGCAGGCTTCCTCCGAAACCTGGACTACGTATCTCTCCGACTGATCCCCAGTCTTACGACCAAAATAAAAGCACGTGGTAAGGTAAATTTACCTAGGTTCCTTCTCAAACATAACACCGTCCACGTTCACTTCTCCAGCTGATTCGCTTTCATAAACTCGAGGAAAGAGCGCGTGGCAGTATTCTCCTTTCATCCTTCGTTTGCCTTCGTCTTGGAGGAGATCGAGCAGTCTGTGGGCGAGTACTCGAAGGCTCCTCGTGGATTTCTCTAAACACCTTGAAATATCGGATTTTCACCATCGCCTGACGATACATTTGATCCCATCTCGCGAAACCTCGCCAATTTGCCATACCATTCTCACAATGTCTACTTCCATTAGCCATTCCTGTTTACTATTACATCAAATTGACTTACATATCTCTATGGTATCTCTATTGTCCAGTTTTGAATTCAATTTTGGGTTCGAATTTGTCCCTTTTACGAATGAAACTAGTCTTCTAGTATCAGATCCATGATTTGTCTTGAGATTTTGACATGATATTGGAATTTCATTGATAGTAAAATGGAATGTCAACTCTTTGGCATTAGAGTAACAGCTGTATTTGTTATTTTTATATAGTATTTCGTATATATTTTTATTCCCAAGTTTTTGATCCCAACGATGAGGACTTAATGAGCTCCTTAATGTTTTTCCAACTGGCAGCAATTATAATATTGGCTTCGTTCAGAATTTGAAAGTCAATGAAGGTGATAGCACGCGAATCTATCAGAGGTATTTGCGTGGGTACACTGGTCTTGGAAATTATACCTCAAATTGCTCAAAGGGAAATCACAGCTCGTTTCATCGTCCATTCGCAAGAATTAATAACATCGATTTAACCATTTTCCAATCTTTTTCCTGCAACACTCGCGTCAGTGTACTTGCATTTTCCGAGAACGGTTCTCGTTGCATTGCATCAGAATTCGAGTGCCATTTTCTTGATTCCAAACAGAGAAAAGATTCGTCATAACTTGACAAACTATGCTGAAGATTCAATATTTCTACGTCGAGCAAACTCTGCTGAGATAATAAAGGAAAATTATAATTTCGCATTTTTATTTCAAAAATAGAAAATACCAATTAGAAGATAAGGGGTGTCCCAAAATTTACGCAAATAATTTTGATAGAAAACACAGGTCTTTAATTAAAGATTGTAAAAATTACTCAACAATGAAAATGTATTATTCTTTCATATAACACACTACTTTTAATAATCCTGAACTGTCAAGTGTCACTCTGTCACTTCTTGTAATTGGCAGCACTTGACCGCGCAAATGGCGCGAAATTCAAATCTTATATGAATTTTTGGACATTCTATATGAGAAATACATAGATAGATCGTTTTAATAAATCCTACTTGATAATTAGGATCATTGTGGACACTATTTAGGAACGAAAACGCTCAGATATTGTGATTAAGATAAAATACGTAGAAGCAGAAGTCACTCATTATATTTCCCATTTCTCTTCCGGCTTTTTTACTGCAAGACACTTGGAACCAATCTATTCCTCCGGTTCCCTGGTCTCGTAGTTGGAGAATCGTAAACCGTGAAGGAGAAACTTAAATCGGTTAGAAGACAAAGCCACCAGCAGAGACATTCGATTCTAGGAAAACGAACGACGCGAACTCGATATTTCGTAACTGTTCCCCACTGTTAACTATCGTCTTTGGGATTTTCGTCACGTTCAGCCTCGTGACATAACGTGGCCGAACTTGGTAGCGAAAAAGCGTCCCGTTGCCGACGAAATCGCGCGATTAAAGTCTGAGGTATTCCCCACGCTCGCGAATGTTCCTCCAAGGATGATAAAATAATTAAAAAGGAACCGAGAAAACCCGTATTCCTTTGATAAGATCGAAGGACTGGAGACTCGTGTCATAAGCACTCTGGGAACACAAGGTTCACTCGTTCCAGGTAGCCACGACCTATTAAAAGGATTCTCATGGTCAATTGGACCATTGATTTGGTGTGGTCATCGTGATTTATAGACTTCCAATAGAATGCTAGTAATTTTCAAAGGAATTGTCGGACTCGAAATATTTTAATTGTTAATCTGAAGCCTGTTCGACCTAGTTGCCCAACAGACACGAGGTGTTCCATCGAAGATGTTAAAGGATCAACACACGAAATCTCTTCTGTGAGATTGGAAAATCTTCTGAAATATTAATAGATAATTAGTGAGATCAATCTGACTTAGGCTCCAATTTTCTAACATGTAATTATCTCATGCAACCATGTAACCATCTAGCTGCCACACTCACTCCTAGTCACACTTAAACGCAAGAACATTTAATAAGATACCTGGATCTTCCAAAATCATGACAATCACGTATAATCAAATTTCAAAATGTTCAAAATGTCTGTCCTGGTTGCATTTCTTCTAAGATCTCGTAGATAGTCTGCCTCGCGATATGATAGGCCTAGGATTAACCTACATAGTCTTCATTCGCGTTACACTTCACGTGGATGAACAGGAATTTGATTAGAATCCTCGTATACGATAGATGTGCACCTGATATATGTTTCCATTTGATAAATATAGATAGAGACTATGACGAAACTGTTTGGGAGTGACAATTACTTACCTGACTCGCAGTAGCACTATTAGTAGTGGTCTTGGTCCAAGTTATACTCTATGAGCCTAATTAAGAGTAGCACACTCTGGTCCAGGTCATGCTCTAAAAGATAAACTCGTAATTTAATCTTGTCCTAAGTAAATTTTTGAAAATAAAACGAAATAACGAAACAGAAGCACCAACTAACGATGTCTCGTCTGTAACTCCAGGTCTGTGTGAAATTCCTCGAGATCTCCGACAACTGGAGCGGCGTGATCCGATTCGGTTTCACCAGCAACGATCCGATCAACCTACAAAATGGCCTTCCAAGGTACGCCTGTCCAGACTTGACGAACAAACCCGGTTACTGGGCAAAGGCCATGGCCGAGAGGCTCGCCATAAGAGGCGCGGTGCTCTTCTTCTACGTCACGTCCGCTGGAGACGTGCATTTCGGGGTGAATGGCGAGGAAAAGGGCGTGTTCTTCGGCGGTGTGGAGACACGAAGCCCACTGTGGGCTATCATCGACGTGTACGGCAACAGCACCGCGATCGAGTTCGTCGATCCCAACAGGCAGCACTTCAACAACATCAGGAGAGGCGCTGAGCATAGCAACGAGGACAACGCGCAGCACAGCAGGCACTCGGCCATGGACGACGCCAGCAACGCAAGCAGGGACGTCGAGAGGATCATCGTTCCTACCATGCAGGGCATGTCGATCCATCATGAGCCCGATGTCGAGCTGCCTGGACTCAGGTTTCAGCCTGCCGGTGTCATCTTCACGCCGTTACCCTTCCACTCGTGAGTATCTTCGGGGATCCTTTGTTTTCTAATTCCTCGAAGATCCACCAACACGCGGCTCGAGTTTTCGTTTAACCATTTTGCGATATACTGGTATCCTAAAACTGTGCTGTCCACAGGTGAAGCCTTTGAAATACTTTGGTCCTCCTGCAGATGTCGTTGCTGTAGGAAATAAAGTCCAGAAAGAGATCAGCGAGTTATTCTCTCTGTTGGTTTTTGAGCATAATATGCCTGGGTGTCATATGTTATTATTAATAGTACATATTTAGCATGTAATTGTGTAACTGTTAATAATATGTTATAATATATGCTAGTATTAATAGTAATACTATGTACAATGTTATATGACAGGTTTGACAGCACTGGTTTAGGATATTAGGATGGTTTGGTTTTGAATCTCTTCAAAAGTTCTGCCTCAGCTATTGGTGTACGGAGTAGAACAGTTGGATAATCATAGCTATCCTTGGTAGCGAAAGGATTAAATGCAGGCTTGTCTTGATTCACTTATTCACTGAACTTAGAAGCAGGCAGGAGAAGTAGGTTCTGTTATTGTGATAGACTGTAAATTAGATTTATGATGACTTGTATGAAAGATTAAGGTTACACGCTTACTGGTGTTAATCTAGTTTTAAAAATGTACTGCGAGGGGAAAAGAGAGGAATGTTAACCTATACAAATTTAAAGTTCAGAGTAGAAAGTGAGCTATACAAGGTTTATTAGGTAGGTGTTATCTGCCAGACATGTGAATGACTTAAAACTAACTACAAAATTTATCATTCTATGTAGCTATTGATGAAAATATTTGTACTATTAGTTTTACTTATTTTAATACCACCTTTTTCATGGACAGTTCTATGTGACTTATTAAATCTTTTACTTTCTTTAGGAAAAAAGAGGCATTGGGATCAGTTATTATAATAACCTAACAATTAATACTGAATTGTCTAGCTATACCTTTTCTGTTATAGGAGCTTCAAAATAATTCAAATTATAAGACTGAATTGTCATGACATAAGAGTGTAAAAATCCTACGGACTACTATCGATTCGTTCATAGCTGCAATGTACAGTTAGAATCGTCTTCCGGTGATATTTATTCTCTAACTCGGGCCAATTTCAATCACGTGTTGTGCCTGTTCCGTGTGGCTTAACCTTGATCGAATACTAATAAAGTCTCTTTTTAGGATATTCAATGTACTTTAAATTGCAATGGCACTGTATATTAATTTGACATAATTAACACACAAATAGTACAAAGTCTTCAGCTTGTTTAGTTTAATTCAGAAGGCACCAATCTCTATAATAACTTAATTGCTACTGTTAGTTCAGCCAACCGTGTCTCTTTCTTGATTTCAAAACTCAGTAAAGATCCTAGGAATTTATTCTAACTTTCTATCACACTCATCACCTACAAGTTCCATCTACCTATATAATAGATTGCTACAAATTTCAAATCTCTCATCTTCTTACACCATATCTCTTTGATACATAACACAAACGAGTATAAGTTCATTTTAAATTGACATTTTGTACATACCCATCGTTCCATTATAGACCATCTTCTAATGACTTCTCCGTTTCTCCATTCTCCAGGACCAGAGGTAGGAACATCCGTTTCAGTAACCAGCAGTGCGTGGCGACACGGTCCGACACGGAATTCTGTCACGGCTATGCATTTACAAGCCAACCACTACTATTAGGAGAACGATTGGTAGTGCAGATCTTAGCCACAGAGCCGATGTACGTTGGTGCTCTCGCTCTAGGTCTGACTTCCTGTGATCCAGCTCGTCTTACTGCCGAAGACCTACCCGATGACAGCGATCTCTTATTGGATCGTCCAGAATACTGGGTAGTCTCCAAGGATGTGGCATCGAGTCCTCAACCTGGTGACGAAATAGCCTTTACAGTCACACACTTTGGAGAAGTTCAAATGAGCAAAAATGGTGGGCCACCTAACGTGGTGATGCACGTGGACCAAAGTCTCCAGTTATGGGCGTTCTTCGATGTCTATGGTAGTACACAACGAATCAGGGTACTGGCTGAAAAGCCTACGTCGCCACCGCGACAAGGTCAAAGCAACCCTATACCGACAACGGTGTTGCAACAACAGCAGCAACAGCAACAGCAACAACACTGCAATCACAGTAATGCTGCCACAGAACTATCCAGATTTTCGGAGATGGTTCAATTCAAACCAGCCATAGGCGGAGGTACCGTGCTAGTGGTGAACCTTCCGCCTCAGACAAGCTACGTCACACCGTCCTCGTCCACTTCTCAGCCCACTTACACCTCCGCCATACACAGGAATCAGCACGTGCACCTTCCACCAGCAGCTACAACATCCACGGCGTCCACGTCGCACCCTGGATCCTCCAGACAGCCTTCGCCACCTCTAACAGGCACCATGGCCAGTACAGGATCCTCTACGTACGTGGAACCAGTGAATTATCAAAGTCTCGATGGCACTTTTAATTCTCAGCCGTCTTCTCTCCTGCAACTGTGGAGCGAAGGTCTTCAACCTACGCCTGGACAGCCCAATGAATGCTCAGTGTGCTATGAAAGAAGCATCAATAGCGTACTGTACATGTGCGGCCACATGTGCATGTGCTATTCCTGCGCCATCCAACAATGGCGTGGCAAAGGTGGTGGACATTGCCCACTTTGTCGGGCGACCATCAGAGACGTGATCCGCATCTACAGATCCTGAACAACGGCGCAGTTACACCGCGGAAGAAACGGATCCAGGGGCTGATGCCGGACCATTTCGGGTTAACTCGTCTCCTCGGAACAAGCAAACGCCGTTTTCGTCGTACAGACTCTTGGTGTTCTCGTGTGTGGAGAAATTATGCTCAGGATAAATGAAATCTTCGATAACGGGCTCATAGAAGAGTCCAACTGTTCTTCTGCTGATTCTTCTGCAGATTTGGTCCTATGGTAATGAGTAGTTTGATTGTTATGAGATTCTCAGGATCTTAGAACTGTAGAACACACTGAAATGGATGCAAAACTAATGTCACAGATGGAAAGGAAAATTACGTTTGTTCGTCGCCACATTGATGTAATGGCGAGATGAGAACATATGAAGTATCATCGTTGGACTCTAAAGGCAGGAGCTCCTAGTTCATCGACGGTTTTGCTATCCTCAACGTCAGTGAGATTCACACAGTGTCGCTGAACTATGTATCGGTTTCGAACGAGTGGCGTAAAGATTTTGAATACGTGTGTACGCCTTTAAGCTTGACAGAGAACAAAGGGGATGAGTGATCGTATGAAAGACAGAAAAACGAATGAGTGAAGAAACTAAGAAAGAAAGAAAGAGAGTAACATTGATCTTACAATGCGTTAGCGTTACCGTTTTCTACCGAGTTCGCGCCCCCTAAATGCTACACTGAGGAAGAACATAGACTCATTCCTGGCAGTTGCAATTTGCAGATCGTAGGCACATGCTTTTTATGCAGAATATGCATTAAATTTATATAATTGCGAGGATTGCAGTTTTCGAGTGTAAATTGTATTTTTTTTTTTTTTTTTCTTTTTGGAGAAGAGGAGAGTCTGTGTTAATATTCATACAATATTTGAAAATTTATCTTGCAGGATAAGAATTTTAATTAGTATTGTTAAAGTACAATCTATATTAAACCAGATGTAATATTCAATTGATATTGACAAAAAAAGAAATAGAGTTAAATGTTCCTCAAGAAAAAAAAAACAAAAAAGGAAAACAGGAAAAAAAGGAGAAAAAAAAGTTAATTGAATTATCATAATACCGAAGTTCTTAAAGAAGTTACAATTCACATTCTAAAACCTCGAATAGTAAAAATCGAGGCAATTAAAATCTAGAATCATTTATACACTCCGATTCATCATGGAAGCGGTCCAACGAGACGCTAAACATATCTTTAACTGCAGACCTCCGCGTTGTATTCCTAACTTTATTAACGACAAAAGTACAAGCAAAGTTACTATACACTAGATTGCGTAGTGTTCTAAGGGAGAATGTTTAGAGGCTTTTATCAGTGTTGACGACTAAAATGGAATTATTTGAGAAGCTCGATAGCCAAGTAGATGTTAGTCGGTCAACGTTACGCAATTTTTACCTGTCAAAACACCTATAAGTGAGCCAACGATAAAATTCGATTTTCAATTGTGACATAACCTCTCTCAGCCATCGAGTTTCTCATTTGTTATGGACTAAAAGCGATTTATAGAATTTTGTAGCGTCTCGTACGACCTTTCTATAGCTGTATAATGATTTGAAAATGCGTTTTGCGATTGTAATTTGCCTGGACGAGTAATTACTGCTCCTACGAGTTCGCATTTCTTTGATGTGAATAAGTCGAATCGGCTGACCGCGGAACGATAACAACGATCTTGTTGCACGGTCAGCCGAGTATACGAGGATCATCCTCCCCATGTAAAATCGCTTTATTTTCGTACAGCAACGAGACTCGCCAAAGTCGGCGATGTTTCTCTTCTCCACCCGGCCCTCGGACGCAAAGGAAAAAAGAAAAAAAAAGAAAAAAAAATAAAGAAATTGGAATCCTAACGACAATGAGAGACGGGCGTCCTCGAGGCCGTGCCTTACAGACATTTTACCGACAGTCGGCATCTCGCGTCGTGTGACTCGCGTTGCTCGTCTGAGCTTCCTCCTATCGGTCGACAGAGATCGCCCAGGCCAGAAGTTCGTCTCCCGACCATTCGTTCCAGTGATCCCTGCTCTACGCCTCCGCTCCGTTGAGCACAGCTCACAATAATAGAGGTGTTCAAAAAGTTTGCGAGGGTAAAGGAACGAGCAACACAATGTGTTCTGATATATATGTATGTGTATTTTGATATTCTTATCTTTATTCTTTTTTTTTTCTGATCTAGACAATTAATAGATGTCGAGGGTAGATTATTCCAGTGATGCGTTTGAGTAGAGATAAGGTATTGGTTTTTTGCTGACCGATGGAAATTTATCTGACTTTTTTAAGGAATTTAATAGTGGAAGAATTTGAATTGTATACATTGCTTAAAATTATATGGAACTGAAAAGAATGACATGATATTTTATGCCCAAAGATGCACTGACAATAAATGAACATTGTTAAAGCGTTTCTCTATAAGGAGCAAACATTATGTTCAGTAGTTGATTGTGACATGTTCATGTAATATATTTTACAATTATAAAATCATTATATACAGTGGATTTAAGTACTTAAGTATCCCTTATATGAAATACATACAGGAGACACACAACTGCCACATTTTCACTCTAGTCACTACAGAATTGAAACAATAATATTCAACATTTTTGCAGTATAAATAAAAATCAGTCGGTATTAAATCATTAGATCATTATAAAATCAATTCCTCGTTGTGTGTTCATGATTTTAGAGATATAACAAACGCATCACAGAGCACATATTTTTCTATTAATTTTTTTTGTTCTTTTTCCCTTTAACAGCAATCCACTACGTGTTCAATAATAGCCAAATTGTGTTTGCTCGTTCAACAATTTTCATATAGTACCCAAAAATCCGGCGAAAAAGAATGGTTAAGCAATTCTTCCCCTGGTAAACAGATTGTTTGTAGACACAAGTTGTTCGTGTGGCGGAGAAGTGCTCATAATTATATATTTAAATGAAAAAGGATAATAAAAAGAAACATTCGCTGGAGAGAGAAAGAGAAAGTGAGACAGAGATAGTGTGAAGTGACAGAAAGTGAAGAGAGAGAGAGGATACGAGAATTGGCATTGCGGTTCCTAGCCGTTCCCGGTGATGCGAGAGCAAAGCGACAGAGAGAGAGTGAAAGGAAGAAAGAAAGAGAAAGAGAGACAGAGACAAAAGTGTGAACGAAGAAGATTGTCGTCGGACAACGGATGCGCAATAAAGCAGTAGTGAAATCTCTAGTCCAGCGAGCGGCAGCTTTAACTCGCCTGCCAATCCAAAAAAGAAATGATGAGATGATGATGATGATTGTATTGAATTAAAGAGAGAAAGAGGCAGTCTTTAAAAAACAATCGAATATGAGAGGGAGAGTGAGAGAGATAAAAAGGTATGAAAGATATCGTATAGGTGCATTTGCGTGAGTGTATGAGACAGTGAGAGAGAGAGAGAGAGAGAGAGAGAGAGAGAGAGAGAACAGAAATTTTATAAAATACAAAGTTTTAAAAGAAAGAATTTGCTAATTATCGCGCGTGTCGAGCAAAACATAAAAAGTCACGTGACACGCGCAACGAAAATCTTTTTATTAGGATACTCTATTTACGATAGAATTTAATAGTCATAATCGCGTTCGACTTCGATGTAAGGTGTCAAAAGCGAAACGTCGTTCTCCGTGGTCAGATCGCTTTTCTTATTTCGCACACTAGCGGAAATTTACTGAAGTGAAAAAGGGAAAGTAGTGAAAAAGAATCAGCTCGGTCGAAAAGAATTGAACACGAACCTATATGAACAATTGAGAATTTTGCTTTACCGACAACCGATATTCTATTATAGATAGATATATTACCGATTATTATTCGAAGAAACGAATGAACAGACGCTCTCGTTGATGCCACCAGGTCATTGTCGTCGTATCGACATTTATTACCATTGTATATCGGTGTACCGATTGATCGATGTTTTTTACTTTTATCATCGTCGTTGTGATTCTTCTCATGTTCCCCAATCCAATCATCCCTCGCCGTTTTTTCATGCGAACACACCTTCCTTTTCTTTTTCTTTTTTTTTTTTTTATAGTGGACGAACTCGATCGACGAGTTGGAATTTTCTTTTTTGATTGTCACGCGAGGACACTTTTCTAGGTTTTCTTTATTTTTATTATTTTTATTATTATTATTAATATTATAATTATTATTACTGATATTAATGTTATTATCATAATTATTATTAATACTATCATGAGTTTTTTGTACTGCTCGGCGAGATACGCACAGAAAGCAATTTGCAGCGTATCCTATTGGAAATGGAAACGAGTCAAAGTGCGAGGGCGCGCATGCGCGTTTTCATATCATCTTACACCGAGTGTACTGTCCGTTACGTCGCAGTTTGGAAAGAAAAAAGATGAAAAGATGTCACCCTGTCCCTCCCCTCAAGATTGAAAGATGATTCTATGTGCGATAAGAGTTCTCTGTAACTGTAAAGCTGTCGATTACGAATTTATACATATGTAATATAATTCGTGTAGCCGCGTGCTGTCCTACACAATAAAAAGCCTGTAATATCTATGAAATTAATATCTTTATGAAATTGTCTCTCTGCAATCATTATCGTCTTTCCTTATTCCTGAGGAATACTACTTACCTACCTTTTTAATTACTTTAAAGAGTAAAATAGAGATAAAAATAATAGGTCGAAGAAGTTGATCGAAGTAATGGATATTAAAAAGTTTGAAATAATTTTTTATTGGGAAAATTTGATTAGGTTAGCTAGTCGATTTAACATTCTCTGCCATTCAAGATCTTGTAGCATTTTTATAATGTACATTTTAAATGAAAGATCAAAGATACAAAGAAAATAAACTTTTATTTAAAACATAAAAGTTCAGAAATGTATGTACATACACTAAAAATAAAACTACCTATTAAAACAGTGTACGGAACAAGTACAAACAAAATCAACAAAAACAGTGTATAACTTGTACAAAATATATGAATTGTACGTTCTTCCAAAATTATCCCTGTGATGAAATAAGCTCTATCACAGGAATATGGTGTTCGTTTAATTTTCGTCTTCACCCTCGCCAGCGTCTGTCGAATCCATACCAACTTCTTCATAATCTTTTTCCAAGGCAGCCAGATCTTCTCTCGCTTCATTAAATTCGCTTTCATCCATACTTTCAGTGATGTACCTAGATTTTAGAACCAAAATATTTTAATATTCAAAAAAGATATTCAGAACTTAAAGTATAACTAATTTTTTTAATCATGTCCCGGCCAAAGATAACTAACCAATGAACAAAAGCACGTTTTCCAAACATCAGATCAAATTTCCTGTTTAGTCTCGTCCACGCTTCAGCGATTGCAGTAGTGTTCGCAAGCATTGCCATTGCTCGTTGTACTTTAGCAAGATCGCCTCCAGGTACTACAGTTGGTGGTTGGTAATTAATACCTACCTAAAAATCAAATTAGTTTCAATCGTGAATTATTTCTTGAAACTTTCTCGAAAACCTCGCACGCAAAAGATATACTCTTTAAAATAATTAAAAAATTTTCTTTACCTTAAATCCAGTGGGACACCAATCGACGAACTGTATCGCCCTCTTCGTTTTAATAGTCGCAATAGATGCATTAACATCTTTAGGTACCACGTCCCCTCTGTATAACAAACAGCATGCCATATATTTTCCTCTTTGCGGGTTACATTTCACCATTTGCATTGCAGGTTCAAAACAAGACGATGTCAGCTCCATCACAGTCAGTTGCTCGTGATAGGCTTTCTCGATCGATACAATCGGTGCATAAGTAGCCAATGGAAAATGAATCCTTGGATATGGAACCAAATTCGTTTGAAATTCCGTTAAATCCACATTTAACGCTCCATCGAATCTTAAAGAAGCAGTGATGGACGACACTATCTGCCCGATTAACCTGTTCAAATTCGTATAAGTGGGCCGTTCTATGTCTAAGTTTCTCCTACAAATATCGTAGATCGCCTCGTTATCTACGAGGAACGCGCAGTCTGAATGTTCTAGTGTCGTATGCGTAGTTAAGATGGCGTTGTAAGGTTCTACCACCGCGGTAGAAATTTGCGGAGAAGGATAAATAGCAAATTCTAGCTTGGCTTTTTTGCCATAGTCCATAGAGAGACGTTCCATTAGTAGGCTAGTGAATCCTGAACCAGTACCACCGCCGAACGCATGGAAGATAAGGAAACCTTGAAGACCGGTACACATATCGGCAATCTTGCGAATCCTGTCAAGAACTAGGTCAATTATTTCTTTGCCTAGAGTGTAGTGACCTCGAGCGTAATTATTTGCCGCGTCTTCTTTGCCGGAAATTAATTGTTCAGGGTGGAATAGTTGATGATAGGTTCCTGTTCGAACTTCGTCTAAAATAAACAGTGATTGTGTGTATATTAACTTGATATTCTTGTTATTTTCTTCATTTAACTTTGAATGCAGTTTGTGTATTATCTGTAGGTAAATTTGTAGGTATTCATGTAGGTAAATTAAGTGTACCTATAACTGTGGGTTCAAGGTCCAGAAATACGGCTCGGGGAACATATTTTCCACCGCCAGTTTCACTGAAGAAAGTTTGAAAGCCGTCATCGTTAGTGCAGCTTTGTGCTGGAAGCATACCATCAGGTTGTATGCCATGTTCCAGACAATATAATTCCCAGCAAGCGTTCCCCATTTGGACACCGCCTTGGCCGATATGAACTGACAGTACTTCACGCTTCGTAATTAAATACGTTTTATTAAAATTAATTTTATTTAATATTAATTGTATTTATTTTGAGTTATTGATCGTTTCTAATGAAATATAATAAAAATATAATATATGTGTACAATATTATTAATATTTCGTAATAATTTGTAATTAACTTAATTACAAATTAGTACTGTATATTGGTAATAAATAAAATAATTTACGATTTACAGAATAGAGAATGCAAATTTTTAACAAAAGAATTAAAAAATCTTATACGTTTATTTTAGTAATTATTGTCAGTGTAGGTATAGTCATATCCGGATAATAAAATAGGAGAAGTAATTACCATTTTGACGAATTTTTATTATCGATGGAAGGAAAGGTGAGAGGAATGTCAGCAGGATGAACGTCCAAATTCAACTGAACAATCAAGACATCATGTTAAACACTTTTGTTTCGGTTGCTAAGGAATAATATTAACAAAATAGATAGTGTTTTAACAATCTCTGTTCGCATAAGACAAATCGTTCCCAATTATACTGTACAACAAATTTTTACTGCTATCAAATCTGTAATATGTATTGCGTACTTTCCTGAAACAAAACGAAATTGCACTATCACCCTCAGTTTTCGAAAAATATCAGTATTTCTAAAAATGTATGACTTTGGGGTTAAATGAAAGATTACACGAAAGGAAATTAGGTGATTGATTCTCATTTTGAAAGTTAGGCTTGAGTATCAATTCTTGTGTAATGAATTTTTAAGAATTTTATTTTTATCTACTGTACGCTGATAAAATACAATTATAATTGAATAGTTCACTACTAGATGACAGAACAGGTATATATAGTAATAGCTAGAAATTAGTTGTCAAATATTACCATTCCAGACGAGGTATCAAATAAGTGTAAATGAATGGAAGTGGGTGTAAATTATGCTTTAATTGTTGTTTTAGTTTAGTTTGAATTCACTTATGAATTTCTGGAAATTAACAGTGGGAAAAAAGAAATTGGTGAGAATTCGAAGTCACTGCCATCTGTTACTTGCCGCGTGAAACATGTCGAGATTTCAAACCATAAAACTTCAAACTGATATATTTAATTAGAATTTATAAAAATTTCCCAATAAATAATTAATTAAATAGAAAAATTCTCTATTGATTCCAGAATTATAAAGGAAACCACACCCCCTTCATTTTAAGAGCAACTTTTTCATATCTAAAGAAAGGCTTAAGAGTGTAGAAGTCATTCTGACACTATCACAATTATTTTTTTGAATTCGAGGTTCCTATTTTTCAATCGTTACTTCAAACTCCTACGAGATAAACAAATAAAATAAACATACAATCCAATGTTTGTAAACATACAGAAAATGTGAACACGTAAATTATGTATTTATAAACAATCCACGAATTCAAAATTCAGGTAGAGGTAAACAATAAAACAAATATGCAATTATTTTTAATAATGTTTATGTATACTATAACTTTGGTAAATTTGATTACAGTTAGTAGACTCTAAAACTGCATCTAGTTGGTCTAAATAGTATATTTTTAAATAAATGATGTTATAGTTATGTGTATGCATTAGAAATTTGTTTTTCAAATAATGCATTCAAACAATATATTAATTTTTAATTGAGTACTATTTAATGTTTCTTTGTATCTCTTAAAAGTAGCTTAATGTTCTATGAATTATCACATACTGTTAAATTATATGAGGTTTTAAATTCTATTTTACATAAGATGTTATTTTTTCCATAGGGTGGAATCACCCCTGTTGGAAGAACATTTTTTTATTAGGTATAAGCGGATGAGGTGGCCGAGAGGTTAAGGCGTTGGACTGCTAATCCAATGTGCTCTGCACGCGTGGGTTCGAATCCCATCCTCGTCGATTAACTTTTGCATTTTTAGCATCTTATGGAACTTATTTTGTTAATTAGTAGCAATTCGTATAATATATATAAACAAACTGTTGTCAAACACTATTAATGAAGGGTATATATAATTATGTATTGTGCATAGCCCCAAAGCAAATTTGAAAAGTTTTGTTATGTTGTGGATTAATATTGTTTACTATACAAAAGTTATGCAAACCAAAAATTAAGTGTATGCAATTATACTTGAACTAAAAAGTAAAACTTTAGTTCAAACGAAAATACTATTAAATGAAAATTAACTTCATGATAGAAACCATTTAATCAGGGATTGCTATTTCTACAAGTGAAAACAATTCCTAACTTTTATTCTATATTATAGTTTATTATACAAATTATATCCATTATTTAATCATTATAAAAATATTACTTATTCTATATTCAGTTATCAAATTTGAACAATATAACAATACATTATATAATATGTAATGTGTATAGTACACGTATTCCATTTATACTTTGCAAATTCAAATGTGTAACAAAAATGTATCTTTATATTATTGGTTAAGGCACTATTTTGATTGCAAATGTGTTATAACTATGAGATTACCGGCAATAAGTTAATTAAAAAAAAAAATGATGTTTAATAATATTTTTCGAGATGTTAGTTTAAAAACATTTTTCGGGACGTTAGTTTAAAAATATTTTTCGATGTTAGTTAATTCTCCTCTATATCGCTTTAACGAACACGAGATATTTTCTTACTCTTGTCATTTTCAATTCGTGGTGGTGGTCCTTTGGCGCTTTGGTGTCGATTATATACACTAAAGGAAAATAAACAGTTATAAAGTAGTGTCTTATTAAACTTTTATAGTAAAAAGAAAAAGAGATATAATACGCACTATCTATACGTCTCAGAACGAATGTAATCCATAACATGAGATATCCCAACTTGCAGCTGATCACCAATTGGTGTAACCCATGGATTAAATTCCATCCTAAACACTGCTTTGTTGCTTACCAAGTCTAGATTCCCTAATCAATATTAAATTAAAATTAGTTTTTGATGAAGCCACACATTTTTAGTTTGATCTTGTTTTTATTATGTTATACCTATTTCTGGAGGTAGAACTGTTAATCGATTTCCTTGAATATGTAATTCTCGCAATCGCGTTAATTCTCCAATTTCTTTTGGTAATTCGATTAGATCATTTTCTCTTAATACAAGCTAAAATGTAGATAAACTATAAATAAGTAAAAGAATTAAAAATACAGATTATTACATAGATATTCTACTACATACTATTTGCAGATTCTTTAACTGCCCAATCTCAGGAGGTAGATATTCAAAGTCATTATCAGCTAAATAGAGTGCTCTTAAGGTTTCTGTACAGACAGATATTGTTTTCATCTCCAATCAAATATCATTTTAACATATTGAATTGCTACTGACCCATCATAAAAAAGTTTCCTGGTAAATTCTTTTCACTCAAATTATTATACGTTAAATCTAAAACTTCTAATACTGGAAATGCACCAAATCCACGTGGAAGTACATCCAATCTGTTCATCCTATAAACTTGCTTGAATTAGACGTTACACATAAATAATGATTCACACAAATACTTACCCTACATTAAGAATTCGTAACTTTGGCATTTGCGACAATGAAATTGGTAGCTCAGTAATGTGATTATTAAACAGATTCAATATTTCCAAATTGACTAGATTTGCAAGGCCTGGTGGTACAGCTATACAAAGAAAATAACATACATGAGGAATGGATTTCACTATTGACATACACATTAAAAATTGCATAAATTTACCTTGAATTTTATTATGGCTCAAAGTCAACCTTGTGATATTAATCATATTAACTGAAACAAAAGATTGTTTTTATACTGTTATTATACAATATTATTAATAACTATATCAATGTTCATGTACATTCATATATTTTAAGATATATAGGCCTATATAATTTTTATCAACAACATTATGATTTGTTTTCGAATTATTTAAAATAATTTTGCGCGCATGCGTGGACACGCCCACCTCGTGGGTAAGCAACAAATGGCCACCTCGGATTTCTATCCGCTCCAAAAAACCAGTCAAGACAAGTTGCCTAATTTGGCGAATGGAACGAGGGCCACGAGGATATGGAAGACTCACGCAATCCTGGCATCTCCTCGAACGTCGAGATACTCTTATCCGCGAGATCCAGCTCCGGATTCTGGATCTCGCGGGCCTCGTCGAGCACCTTCTTCGCCTTTGACATCTTCCCGGCTGGAATACACGATACTGGTGCTTGATTCATTGCGCGCGCAATTGTACACACACGTCAGTAAGCTTTAAATAAACATGCGCGCAACCTTCCGTGACTCGACGCACGACTCACTGACTTCACTTTATCCTACGTGTGAAATCATGATTACAGACCAACAGATGGCGCTAGTATCTATCACAAATTTTGAACAGAAACATAATCTACTTAAGGTTATTTTAATTTTTTGTTCTGAAAAATTAAAAATATTTTATAGATATTAAAAAAAAAAGAAAAAATGAAATGAAATTATGTTTTTTGTTTAGGTGGTTGAAGATAAAATTAATGAAATTGTAATTTTAATATCATCAGAGTTCGAAGGTATAAGTATTACTCTTTTAGACTTGTTAAATATATTTTAGAAGTTTTCCTGAGTTATTTGTGATATTACATTTGAAAATTGAATACATCCTACCACCTATACATATAAATACTGCATATTTATTGCAATCTAATCTTCTTTCTCAATTCTGAGAAATTAAGATAATTATAATGAAATGAATGATAAGATATAAAATAAAAACTTAAAAATTGACAAAATTTTCCGTTACTGTTTAACCGAAAATTCTGAAACTACAATACATTACAAATTAAAAATATGTTACGTTTCTAAAAACCTTATAAGATTAAATTTATAGTTCACAAAAATTTCTCAAAACTTCTAAGGAAGTTACCCTATAATCATTCCTCGTACATGTATCATCCAAAGAGGTATATCCACTCCAGTTACTCAACCATCGATAGATGGCGACACGAATTCCAACTCTAAAGGTCAGTTTATGTCATCTTACATATTTCTTTGATCTTACGATACGTTTATTCCATATATAAAAACTAACGTCTTTCCTATGTGAATATAGAGAATGCACGTTTTACGATATAAGGGTGGCTATACAATTTCGAATTATTACCGACGGATCATGATCGAAACGGTCGTTCGATTAGCGAGGAGAAACGAAGCATAATCGACTGTATTATAATGCAACGTAGAACGCGCATGTGGCTAATTAACCAAGATAAAAAAACGCTTTATGTAATTGCAACTCGTAATTACGGGCGGGTATCGAGCGGATGATGCGATAACCTCATCGGCCGGTTTCAGCAATGTTAAGAATTTTTGCCCGGTCGAACTGCGGTTGAAATCGGAGCGGCTCGCATTCCACGATGGGTTTCAGTGGAACAGCGATGTGCGATCAGTGATATTAATAATAATAAGAACAACAGAAAAAGAGATTTTACTTGCGGCTCTTAAAAGGGAACGAGATCAAGGACCGAAGACACACACCTTCCGGCTGTTGATTGACACCGATTCATTTTCCTTGTGTTCCTGTCTGCATCTCTTGAACATGCACAAGCGCTTGGTCATTTTTCTGCTGCAAATTTTGAAATAGTATTTATTATCCATTCAATTAAAACAGGTATAAATTGTTAATATTTGATTTATATTCGTTATTGGAGAAAGATATTTATCAAACAATTCTGATAAAGATATATTCATAAAATGTTTATGCAAGCTTTTAGTGATAAAATACTTTTTACTTTTATAAGTCATAACGCGTAAATAGGATGCAGTATCCTTAAAACGTACAGCTGACTGGCTTTAGTGGTAAACGTTAATCCAAGCGTAATCCTCGTATATATGGCAATATGAATATATGATGTACAATAATTTATTCAATGTAGTACAGTATTTACAGTAGAAATGAATCTCCATATGTATGATTTATCAGCACCGGAATATTTTTGGTACATTAGAATCATAATACTCGTGTTGTACTTTCATTGTGTATAATATACACAGTACACCCATTGAACAAGGAAAACATAACAGTAATTTAATGTAGACTTAGACGAAAGGTAATTATTGTAATTCAATCACGTGATTTCTATCTTCAATTATTTCTCACATTGATAACCATCAAAATCAGAATATCCTCATAAATATCTCTCTAAGCTATAATTTAACCATCCCGGATATTATTCATCTTATTTCTAACACAGTGCATATTTTCTTGCCTAAATCAGTCTCGATCAATCGAACGATAGAAATTAAACATCGCTTCGAACTATCGCCAATCTAACCTCTCACGTGGGGAATATAACAATACCAACATTAATCACATGAAAACATCAGCTGCGATAGTACTTAACCTAACAACGGTAAAATTAATCAAATTGCTCTGATAACCGCGGATAATCGACGTTCTCTTCGAGGCCGTACATCGATTACTATCGACGTGTATTCTTCGAACCTCCCTCGTATAAATCCTAGGCACTTCTTCCCCGGAGGATTCTAACTCAGAAGAATCGCAACGTTCCATCGAGACTAGCACGGTGTTTTGTTTGCCGGCCGGGACAACATGGTGAGTCGAGCTAAAAGTACGAAGAGTGTGGCGCCAAAGAGTACCCGAGGGCTTCGTGAGGTTAGCGACCTTGGCGTACACTGTAAAGGACAGAGCTGGTCGAGGGGCGCCCCTCGTGCATCCATCATTGCTATCCAGCAATCAGTGCCAAGCAACATTATCGGTCAATTTACCGTCGCCGTGGCCTGTCTGGCTAACCTAAAAAACCAAATCTCGTTTCACATCCCGCGAAAAACGCTCGAATCGCGCGATCGAACGTCGTGACGTTTCTTTCTATTATACTCGTAATGGCAGCAATTACCTGCATTCGTAGAACAGAAGGAGACTTTTTACCAGTAAGTACTATTCATTAATTCCTCTTGCGTCCAATAGGCTTTCAAACTTTTTCCACAGATGCTTTCAACCTCTGAATTTTTGCCTAGGTTAGGAAAGTAAAGTATCTTTTACGATTCATTTTATAATCATTTATTTATGATACGGAAAAATATTGCAGAAATTATACAGGTGAAATTTAAGTACGTTACTTGACAAGTATAAATGTTAACAATCACTCTTTTTATACTACCTCTACTTAAAGTTTGCTTAAACCTGTTTGAAGTCAACAAGCAACAGCTAGATTCTTTTCGAAGCGTGTACACATGAATGGAAATTTCGAGTTGTCACGTGACCCAGTATGCGCATATAGATGTACGCATCGATTTGTCTGTACGATCGGATGGAGACGCAAATGCAAAATGACGTGGGGTCGTTACAATGAAAAGAAGTGGACATTCGGGATTGTCAGCCGCGTATTATAATCTCGTATCAAATAATGCCGTTTGTTGAGCCGCCGGAGGTTTTATAACATCGGCAGCACGTAACATATAAATTACATGCACCGCGTTTATAACTTATACGACCGCGAGTATAAGTTATAAGGCGTCGTACAGTCTATGAGTTATAACTGCCGCGATGATAATTTATAAGTAACAACTGCCGAAGTTATAACGCCCGAGGTGTACCGGAGACGTAGCGCCTCGACACTTATATTCGCCCGCGACGGATGTGAATCGAACGTAAATTTCGCGCTCGGGGATGCGGGGGACTTTTAGAGGCTCCGTGGTATTTAGATATCCCGTACGGGGCCGTTTATCAGCCGACTAAGACTGAAAGTTAATTCGCTTCGCGTGTTTTGTTCCTTTCGTGCAGGGTGGAGAACAACCTAACCTGAAAAGACGAAAAATAAAACCGTCGTGAATAAAACAATGCAGAAGAAAATAAATTCGTTTGAAGATTAAAACGTTCATGTATCGAGGAGAATTACATTCTAGTAATTAACACTAGATCTACTCACCTGTAGTGTGTATTTAAATACAGTGTACATAATTGAATCCCACTTGATTAAATATCAATATTAACTTTGCCAAAAGCACGTTTTCAGCAACTGCAAAAATAAAAAACCTAAAACTAGTTATTTTATCTTTTTTAAGAATCCTAGTGTCAATCTCTTGTCTTACAACACACACGTGTTACGTACCGAGCCACACACGTATCAAGAATTACAATTGCAATTCGATAAAGGCAGATAAAAAGGTTAGTTGAAAATTCGACTTCAGTTTCTATTAACCATACTTAAGATTATTAAATACAAATCATACGCACTATTTTGATATTACAGGATGATGTTATAACGGCAAATAGCCTACACGAGTAGCTTCTAGAAAAATCATAAGCCAAGAGGTTATGTTGTTATCCTCGATCTATTAATCTTACTTAACCCAACACACGTCGATGGACCGTACGGAACTCGTACACCTTAATGCTTTATGCTAAATATCCATCACCTAAAATTGATTATTATTTATTTAACGATTCTTATCTAAATAGTTTTCTCTATCATGTATGTAGAAATACCTCAAACATCGATAGACCAAGTGGGTTAATAAAAATCGAGTACAATAGCAGTTTGACAGCAGGTTGACCACAGTCTGACTGGAAAAGCGTCGAGTTGGTGCGTGCGCATGCGAATTCCAAACATCATGCTTCATAATAAACACTCGGGACCTAAAGTTTATTATTTATTATTATATCCGATCCAGATAATTTATTCTAATTCATTTTTTCTTTTTCGTAGGTGGAAATACCTCAAATGCATACGGGTCAAGTGGATTAATAAAAATCGAGTTCAACAGCATTTTAAGAGGCAGGTTGACCGCAGCGTGACCGGAAAAGCGGCGAGTTGGCGTGCGCGCGCGCGCGCTCGACTTTTACACGCGGGGACCTGCGCCCGTGCATAAATCTCGAGACGTGGCTCTCGGTGCGTTCCTCTTCGAGGCAGCCGCACGTGCGTTCGCACGCGTGTACGCGAGAGGAGACCTCCGCGGACAACGGCGGAGCCACGAGAAACAAGCGATCCTGGGAGAAAGGGGAAGCGTTGCGGCGGCGGAGGGGAATCCACGTGGAATATCCAGTGCAGCATGTAAAAGCCCGTTATGCTCGCGGGACGCGGTGTTAGCGTGGTGCATAGGCGCATATGCATTAGTATGGCGTACGCTATAAATAGATGTAGCAGACCGCAGAGAGATCCTAGCCACCCCGCCGCCTCCTCTTACTCCTCTCGCGTATCAGAATGCACTTGGTAGTCGCGAGGTTGTGTGTATGTATCCTGGGTCTGGTCGAGTTTCTGCAAAAGAGACATTGCTGATTGTAGAAGGAAGATTCTTTTCATATGCTAAGCAGTGTAGGTGGAGGTGATTGGGTGTGCATGTGATGCTTGCAGTGATGTATTTTTGTATGTATGTGGAGTTTGCGGTTTATTATGAGCATGTGGAAATCGTTGCTAGTTGGAGAATGGATAGTAAATTACGATTTAATGAAACTGATACATCAGTACCTTATTGAAGACTTGGAAACAAATATGCACGTTTTTTATGCATGCTGGAAATATGAGGAATGAATTGGTAGGAATATTTGTTGAAAGAGATAATTTGTAAATTTCTTTAATCAATATTTAAGGAAACAGTTAGCCAGGCCTCCAATTATGAATCTTGAAGTATGAATTACTTTTATGATTGCAGATATTAATATTAAGATTATAATATATGATGATGCTATCATCATATCAAAAAATTTAGTCAGTCCTCTAACTATGGTGGCAAGTTAAATCTTGACTAATCCCCTGATAATAAATATCACCATATATTGCCATATATTACCATACATTACCATGTATTACCATAATAGGTACCAAACGTCTAATTATCCTGACAAGTTAATTTTTAATTAACTGTCCTATGACAAATATTAATATTATTCATTATTCTCTTAAATATTATAGCAACTGAAGAATTCAATCTTCTTAAATGATTGATCCCTATACTCCAACCTAACCTGCATAGTCTATATATACACCTTACATCCAATAACCAACCCTTTCGTCAGTCAGCACCAAAGAAAAGTCAAAAGGAAGCCTCCGTACAAAGTCAAACAAACATGCCCAACACCCCAATGCTATGCTCCTCGTACACAACCAACACAGCATCGAGGGAAAGATGCTACCAGGTTTCGCGAATCTATGCTTCCTGTGCGGTTTCCGAGAAATCTGGCGCGCTGCAACGGAGCGAACCTGTCTCCAGTGTTAATAAGGCGTCGATATAACGCCAGTGTGCAATTTAAAACACCATTTTCGCGGCGCAGGCCGTTATGAGATACCGGTATGCCGGCCGATCCAGGCACAGGCAGCTTCTGTTTTCGGCAATGAGGATGTCAGACAAGTTACGACACGGCCAGCAGGTGTTACGACCGGAGAGCCAGTCCAGGAGGCCCGGATACTTCCTCTTTTTTCCCTCTCCCTCTCTCTCACTCCTTTGCTCCTTCATTTTTCATTTTCCTTTGATCCGGTTGCAACCAGTCGACCGAACGTGGCTACTGTTTAACCTTTGTCGCGTGTATCGGCTATCGACGATCGACTTTTGGACTCCAATTACCTTGTGCCAACGCGGAAGCGTGTGTGGTGGCAGCTGTTTGACTAATTAAAGGCGTTTCGACCCTTTGAACTCGGGGCATAGGGTGTACTGGTGGCGGTGGTTTCGGAAATGAAAGAACATCAGAGGTAAATAGTGGGTTGAGGTTATGTAGTTGTGTTAGCTATCTTAGTCCTTAAATGTATTTTTATTAAGTCCCTTAATTTTTAGCAAATAATAACGATAACAATTTTAATTTAAATATTGATTTTGCAGCTAAATTGTTACAAATTGGTTGTCTAGGTTATTATGATATTATGGGAATGTCGAGGTTGGATTTAAATATGTTGGACACAAGTGATGATAACGAGTAGTATAGGTGAAACAAATAGGTATGTACCTATAATTTTTATTTTGTTATTTATTATTCGTAACTATTATTTACAAAAGATTGGAGCAAATTGTTGTACCATGAATATGATTTCATTTCAGGAATACAGGGTAACAAATGTTGTCAGAAAGTGTATATTTTGGGCAGTGGAGAAAATAAAATGTCGGAAATCTTAGTTATTTTAATTGAGAATTCTGAAGTTAATATAGTACAAAGGAGTGGTTGAGAGAATTAGGATGGAATGTGATTAGGCTTTGGAGGGATAAGTACTTTGAAGAGAAGTGCAGGACGGAATGAAATTATGGATTAATAGAACCTTAAATCTCATTTACATCGGCGATAATAGAGCCATAAATATAATGAAAAGTACTAGGAAGGCAATCGTTAAATTCCCTAGGAAATATGATTATTTAATCTCGGTAAAACGAAACTGTCTCTTTCTTTCCTGACTCAAAGTAATTTATGCAAAACTGACCTTACACGTGCGAGAACAAGAATATTCTAATAGCAAACAATTATCTTGAAAATATTACAGCCTATCAATCTTTGTTCTTATTTCTGCTGTCACTATGTTAACACCTAATCAAAACTCAACTCATGATTTATACTATAATTCCCGCAGACATTGCGATATTTTCTTGACATTTCTCTTTTATTCAAAAGGAAAAATGAAAGAAAAATTTACAAAAATAAAAGAAATATAAAAATCCAGGGAAAAAAAAGGAAAGAAAAATATCTACAAAGAAAGTTACGTTATACACGTAAGATGCTAAACGATCGATCGGAAAAAGAATGAAAATCACGTTAGGTAATCCAGCTCTAACCACTATCCGCGACAAGATCGATATTTCATGCAGCATGTAAATTAACAGTTCTAGATTCATGATTCGTGTCGAGCCACCTGCAATTTGCACGTAATGCTATACATTAACACTTTAACATACAATGCAATCGTACGCGCAGAGCGGGCTGCGTTTGCGGTTTGTAAACGCGCCTTGCTGTTGGCAATACGGCGGATATTTCTGCTGGCGCGTTCCTTCCGATTAGGCGTCCGTTACAAACGAAATTGCTTGCTAAAAAGGTAAAATAATATCTTCAATAACACCTGATGTCGTAAATAAAATTTCAAATTCGACCTACGAATTATGAGATAACATTTGCTCGGACATAACCGCGAATAACTGTGCATGAATAAAAATGTCGATCGTTCGATCGATGGTTAATGCATTGGATTTTGCGTAAATTCCACATTTTTTCGCGTGTATTTTTCTCTATAGAAATTTATTCCAGCTACGTTCCCAACTTTCATAACTATAATAAAATCGTATCGTGTTTTCTGTCGACTGATTGTTTAAGGATATAAAATCAAGCCTTTTCGTAAGATATAATTGGGCGCCGTTGACGTAAATTACGTATTTTCATGAGACACAGCTGTTAGTTGTGTAGAACTGTCGATGTGAAGTTACGTCATTCACGAGATAATAGAAAGACGGAAGAGAACGGTATGGAATTGTAAATAGACTTAAGGATACCGGTATTTTGCAGCAAAGCTATCAGCGAGGTGGAATCAACTAGGCATACAGAATTTTTAATACAAATTTAAAAACTGCAATTATTATTTCCCCTATTTTTGCTCATTCGAATAATTTCATTGACCTCCATAAGTGACATGCACAGTTCTGTATTAATCGTCGAATTTTCGTGTAATTTTACTCACGCCATCCCAAACTTAATGTTACTTTAGCTGCTGCTTTATCTCCCAACAAACGTATCTCATTTGTTAAAAATTTGGAAGGCAATCTGTTCGAGTACTTCCGCGAACAAGTGGCTACAATGCAATCAATTTTCATTTATCTTATCAGCTACCAAATTTCCAACTGCATTGTCCCTAAATATTCCCTGTGTACCCAACACACATCGTGCTCGACCAATTTCGATGAAACACTGTGCACGGAAAGGCAAATAAACAGGAAAGGGGAGAAAAATACATCTGCATCTGCATCTGCGACTTAACACGCGTTTAACGGAAATTTAACGCGCGCCTCGCCGACTTTTAGTCAAACGACTCGCTAGTGCAGCTAATTTAGACACAGTCGAGCACGAAACAAGACATAATCCAAAGGCGCAACAATACCAACAACCTCAACGTTCCCACTAAATTGCATTTAATAATATCCCGCGCGTCTACAGCGCCATCTGCAACAAGAAAAACGCCGCCTAAAGAACCCTACAGAGAACGAGCATTCCACGGCGCTAGCTAATAATAAGCCGAAAAATCCGCGAGCCAGCGCGACGGCTCGCGTTGATAATAATGTCCCGTTCTTAACAACCCTGCGGGCGACGGATCGATTAAATTAGCCTGTTCGCCGCCAACAGTATATCCCTATACCGAATTCCCCACTGTTATCGACGGGCCAGGCATAAATACCGAATTCCACGGTCGCCTTATCCCCGTTACCCTAACCCCCTTAATCCCGCTGGCACGGCGACACGTCAGTCCCCGAACGCGTTGGTAAGATCGTTCTATACGACGAAATGCGAATAAAGCGGGCCGGGAACGGTGGCGTTATGCCGATTTATTTCAATAACCGGCCGTATAGAAGGCGCTTAGAGGCTAAGACCCAGGCCAGGGTCGCGTCGTGATGCGGCGAATGGTCGCAGTGAACCGCGCAAGGCCACCTAGAGGAGCAGGCCGGTGTTCGGAGGGCCTCAAGGTCAGCGATAGTATCGAACGGTGACGGGAGAACGAGAGACAGACAAATAGAGAGAGAAAGAGAAGGGCTCGTTGCATAATTGCGTCACGTTGTCCGGGAATCAGTGCTCCGGACGTGTACACCAGCGGGAGTTTTGCAAAAACTGCCGGCAAACTGGATTCCAACGCGACACACCGGCCAGTCGTACGTGCGTGCGCGCGCACGCGGGCTCGCTGCACGCGCGCCACCACGCTTTATTTATACGCTCGCGAGACCGCGTTTATTTCGCGCGTGCATCCACCGCCCTGTCGCCCCTCTACCACCACCTTTGCGGTCGTCCTTGCACGCGGCCACCGAAACGAACCGTCCACGCCGTCTACCCCCACCACTCGCCGCTCTGTCACCCCCACCTTTCGAATCTTCGTCGCCGCAATGGTGTCTTCTGCCTCGCTTCTTTCGTCGAATAGGTGAAGTTTTCATTTGAAGCGTTAGAATGCGATTGGCGGGAGTCAAGCAGGGGATCGTTGGAGAAGTCCGTTCGGGATGGTATCGTGTTACCTTCGATTCTGAGAAGGATATAAGTAATATAAACAGGAATGAGGTTATGTGCGCTTGCTTGCTTGTTGTAGCAATCGTGTTGGGCTTTCGGGCTATGGGAGAGTATCTCTTGATTAATGGATAGTTTCAGGTGGCAGGAATCGATCGGAGTTAACCTCTACGCGAAATCTATTCGATATTTGCGAACGTATTTTACGTGCAAACGGTTGCACATGGACGCATGTAGCCTGGCAGGTTTGTTTCTAAACGGTGATAGAGACAATAGGATCGTCGATGAGGCATCGTTGTAAAAGTGAATTGTAGCGATGTCGATGATGCGCAACGAAGTTAGCAGACACACTGTTGCTGTGTGGTACTGTAATTGTGTTTACTTGGGAACACGCTTTCTCCGCTGTGTTTATGTTCCCTTCTGTGTTTAAATAGACTGAAAGGAAGGATGATAGTAATACTTGGGTTTTATAAAGCTCATTACGATATGGAACATTGTTTTTGAACGATGCTATAGGCGCGTGTGTAAACGTCCGTTGTGGCTCTTGTCACGTTTGTATGCTTTTACGCCGACAAATTTAGGTAGAATCAAAGCAAGACTCGCACGTAATAGCGGAAGAGGCTATAACAAAGTAGAATAAGATCATTTGGTTCCTGCGATAACCTCACTATTCTTGCACACACATCGTCCTATTTTCGCTTGTTCGAACAACTGCTGCTCTTCCTGTCTGGTTCTCTAGAGTGCACGAAGCTGGCAGCGAACAAATTTAGGTAGATCGGCAGGAAACTAGCCGGTAATAACGGAGAGAACTATAACAAAGTGGCGATGCGTGTACTGTGGTGGCGCCACTTTTGCAGGGCGCTGTAGTTCGCCTCGCAGAAACGCTCGATGCTCTTCTTGTCGCGTTTATATGCTTTCCTGTCTGCGAACTTACGCAGCTTCACGCATAAAACTTTCTTTTTAATAGCGGAAGAAGCTGTAACATAGTAATGACAACGTTGTAACACGTTCTTCTTGCGCGACACTATACGTTTATTCGTGTACACTCGTGTTACTCGTTCCACTACGTTTATGAGTATGCAAATCGAAGGAAATGCAAAAATCTAAGAAGCCGTGTATAGTCGTGAGAAAATGATACCAACCAAATATTCAAATAGAAATCCACTTCTGCCTGCCGCTGTAGTCTTATTTCTGAGGAATCTGCCTGCTTTCATATCTTGCTTTCACGGAAATCTTTCTTTTTTAATACATGCAATTTCTAGCCAATCTGTTAGCTATCATACGTTTGCACAATGCTGTATATGTATCAAACATAAATCTTTATCTGTACATTTCTTCCTATAAATACAAAGAATTACAATTCTTTACTTGATTGCCTAATCTTTGGGACACCACTTTTGATCAGACTTTTTCACAAAAAATTCTCTTAATTTTTCCACACTTGTGCATTAACCTATCCACGGTTCTTCGTATTAATTCCTAGTGATACTATATTCTGAACACCAAGGGAATCCATTAACAAGTTATTAACAAAATGGAATCCACCTTTGTACCTCCCTGTAGTCACAAAACATGTGCGTATTATCCCATCTGGACATTTTCCCACAAGAAGTTTCAACGAAACTCTTCTGTGAACTCGTCAACAACTTATTCACAATAAGGACCAAAATACTCCACTTTTGGACTCCACTATAGTCACAACAATTATCCCTACCACATATAATAATTCCTCCTACAAATTCGAGCAAAATCTTCCAAGAAACTCCTTTTCGAAGCATCCGAGGAACCTATCTACGACGTAGAGAGTTCGTGAGCATAGGCGAGCGCCATCTCTGAACGACCCTGTAGCCGCAATCGCGCTCGCCCGGTTCTGGCTCGGTTCGTACGCGCGTTCCTGCGTGCAAGTTCACGTCTACGCTCGCGAGGAAGATGCACGATAACTATCCGCAGCCGGTCCGTTCGTCGTTCATCAATCGACCGCCGCCCGGATGGCATTCCAATTACAGGCGATCACGATTCCGCTTCGGCGTCATCCTAGTTTCACGGGAATCGTATGGCGGCGCGTAAAGCGAATGATCGATTTTTTCCCTGTTTTCTGCCTTTTCTTTTTCTCCCTTCAGAGACGTCCGCGGCTACCACCGGGCAAACGGGCAACGGGCTTTCGTTATGTGGAGCAGGCGGAATCGACGCGTGATTTTATTGGGCCTCGCTGTGTTCGCGTGACACGTCCATGGTCCGACTTCTTCGTGCTCGATTTGCGCTCTTTTCGCGAGGGAAGAGAGAGAGAGACGCGGATGTTTTGTTCGGTAATTTAATTACCGCGATGTTTTTTACCTTTTCCTTTTTCTTTTCGCGGCAAACCGGCTCCCGTGGGTAGTCGGCAAAGAGTATGGTAATTACGGTTGACGATTCCTCGCGGGGACGACGAATCGCGGGCCGCGTAAGGACCCGTAAACACGCGCCTTTACGTGACGCTCTTGGTCCTGCTCCGTCCTCCGTTCTAAGCAGCCTAGTTCGTTTGATGGGCGTTAGACTGCGCGGTGATCACGGCAACTGTAATTTGGATTTAAATGGCGCAACTGTATCGTGAGCTCGGCTTCCAGCAAGGTTTCATGGTATTCGATGTGGTAACGTGTCGGTAATAGGTTATTGAATCCAGGTTATGGGAAATTGTGAAGCAGCAAAATAACTTTTCATTAAGTATTACGTAAGTATTTCTTATAGCTTTGCTTTTCCTTCTTTCTTTCGAAGATATCTTTCTACTATGCTCTTGAAGTTTCTGGTACTTTTATTTCCTCTCTCTTTTAGATTTTCGAAAATATCTTTTTATATATTATTTTATATATTTTTTAAGTTCCCCTCGAACTTTTATTATTCCTTTTTCTTTTCTTTCTAATCAGGTTTAAAATTGGAAAGAGCATTATGATGTAAGTGTAGTGGAATTTGTGGAAGTATAAAACGAAAGGAAACATGTATGACTTAGGCCACTTTTATGACACTCGCTGTCATAATTCAGGATGTAAAAAGTATTTTAAAATGTTTTTAAACATGATTTTCATTCGACACGATTGTGTCACGTTTTAGTTTGGGTCTTCATCAAATACTGGAAAAAATGTGGTGTTCGCTACTTTGTTGACACATTGTATATCGCAACGTCGCGTGTTGCAATATTGCAACCGCAGTATTGCGTGATTTCCGTACTGCTGGGTACTCGTTACCGTTTCTTTCCTGTATGATAATTTTGGTATTCGTTTTCTTAACATGCTCTACATATTATTTCGTGAAAATGTAACAATATTTTGATTCACTCTCTTTCAAATGTTCCTCGTATTGGCTAAAATTTAGTCAAGACTCGACGTATCGCGTTGTTACAATTTATAATTAAATTTTTTGCTCGCACTAACGAACACGAGAGCTTCGCGACGTGTTGCACACACGAGAGGTATATACTAATTTGCAAAATGACCTGGCGATATTGTCAGGATCGAAACGGATAGACGAGTTTCAGGAACGCAAGGAAATCCGAACAAGCTACGCAGCGGGAACATCTTATCGATCTTCTTATTTATCATCGAGATCACCTTATCGATCCCGTCCTCGATTACAAACTTAATCGAACGTGTTGCCAAAGTTCAAAAATCCCCAGCGCATGTTTGCCAACCAACGGAAGGAGAAAAATCGAGCAAGAGCCATATGATTTAGAACAAATATTTATGCAATTTATTACATAGTTTAATACGCATGAAATATCGTAATAGCATTTTAAATTTATAGTTTGCTTACCAAACTTGTTTAGCGTTTTATATCTCCTCGTAATACGCGGGGAAAATATTAATAACACACCGGTGAGGAAAATTAAAATTCATCTATAAAATGTATAAGTTATTATTTTATAAAGGATCGAGCAGGGTGTTTTCGAAAGGAGCTAAATTTAATTATCGAATTAAATTAAGTCTAATTTATGTGTTTCGACGTGTATCTAGCGATTTGTAGATTATAGTAAATTATAGTAAATTATAGTAAATACCGAGGTGTCTGTTCGATATTATTCCACGATTTCGATTTTATTTTTACACAGTATGTCATGCAGACCACTGTGGTCAAAACGTCTGTCTATACCTCGTTTTATGTGCGATCTCGCTAAACAAAAATGCAGACTTTGCTTCCCGCAAACATTTACGCGAATCTGGTGATAAAATGGCGCGGATGAATTTAGCATAATGTCTACTAAATTTTTCCCGCGGAAGAATGTACACAACGTAAACGTCGAATATGAATTATGCTATGCGAGTTGGAAAAAACCACGGAATTCAAAATTTCAGCATTTTTTATGCAAACGATGATAGAATTTTTTAAAAGAGAAAACTTAGAGAGTAAAAAAAAAGAAAACGAAACTCGGCTCACTTGTAATAATAAAAATTTCGTTATTAAATAAGAAATAATATCGATCATCGATTTACTTTTTGTGAATTTATCGATATCGCGATTAAAATATATCTTAAACCAATTCCACGAATGAAAATGCAAATATTCGGAGCTAATGACGTGCATTTAATATTTTATATAAATTTCTCGGACTATATCGAGAATAATGAAAATTAAAAAATAGATACAAAATAAATTTCGAATTGACGCCACGAGGGAAATTTAGAAAGCAATTAGAAATAAAATTTTTCGAATGATTAGAATTAAAGAAACTCGATGTGTAACATATTTCGAAATAATCCCGCGAGAAAAAATTGCTATGATATAATAAATGGATAAATAATAAAATTAATAAATAATAGGCGCTATGCAAATATCGGTAGGCTAAAATATATCAGGAATCAATCTTGCGCATAAAGTGGAAAATTGTTTCGAAATGCAAGATCGTCACGCATGGCGTTGGACTTTTCGCGCGAATCGATCTCGAAGATAGATCGTTTCTGGCGCCGGTTTTTGCGCTACGTTTCCTGGTGCAGTATACTCGTGGCTGTCGATCGTATACGTTCGAGCGATTAAACGATAGCAGCGATTAGGAGGCCGTGCGCATGCCTTCGCAACGGCTACCTACTATGAAATTATTAGCGCTGGCGCCAGTTATCTCGCCTCTCTCTTTTCATCTATCCGCTCTGCCATCTATCTTTCTCGCCACCGTTTTTCTCCTTTCCTTTCCACTTCGCTCTCTCTCTTTCCCGCGCATGCGCCCGTCGAGAAACGCCGCTAACGTCGCACCGTTGCTTCACCCACGTTTTCTTTTCGCCTCTGTGTCAGAAAGCAGAGAATTTCAATCATTCCAGGAATTTCGTGTCGCACCTTGGGGTAGACTGTCTTTCTTCTGAGATTCTCAGACGAGCTTTTGATATATCATTCCGTGATATACGTGGCCCGTTATTTTCGTAATGGAACGATATCACTGCGATCGTACCTTTGCTTAGGTTAAGTTGCCCTGTAAACAGTGTTTGTGAATCACAGATAGGTACGTATGTGGAAATCTAACGATTCGTGCTCGAGAAATAAATGTTTTCTTGGCTCCCTTAGAGAGGTTATATTAATTTGCAAACTTTGTGGTCGTTTTAAAAACTCGCGAGCTTTTCGAGATTACTGATACAACGTCTGGTTTATATTAATAGTGCAGATAATAATATCGATAGGGTAATTACTATTCACACCAAGGGTTATTCGATAAAATACATATTCGATGATATCTGCGTCTATTAATATCACTGACACGATAATACTTCCTCAGAGCAACGTACCCGGTGTTTAATTAGAAAAATCGTAAAACAAAGCAAAACAAGACCCATGCTGGCGCGGAGAGTGTGGAATGCTTAGGCACGCGTGTGGGTTCGATGCTGCTGGGACAATGGGGCACGGAGGAGTTCCCATGGCCTGCTCGAGACGTCGACTGACATTCGCCAAGGCTGTGTGTATTCCAGAAAAATAAAACCTCGTAGAATTTCACCCTGGCGCCGATTGGAGAACATGGATTCTTTCCGATGGAAATTGCTGCGAGTACAAGAGAGGCAAGCTCCGAACACCGTAACGGATTTATTATTCCTCAAAAATCCGATTTTCCTTTTTAATTTAATGCCGCGTTACGCCTCCTGCATGCCCGCAAATCTCGCTAATGGAACGCTAATGGAACGTGAACGCGATTTTCGGCGTTTTCGCCCGCTCTCTCTGGCGCGGCGCCAGCGTCGCGTGGAAAATAAAAGATGGCTACTGGCAAGCTATTTACGCTTTTATTTTATTTTTTTTTTTTTTTCCTTTTTTTTGATGAGAGTTCGGTGAAATCGTGGTCAGTATTTTCATGGGAAACGAAGGAAAATGGTTCACGCTGTTTGGAGTTTGTGGTTTTCTGGAGTATTATGGCGGTTTTTAAGCTTTTCTGTTGGAACTGCTTTTTGGGGAGGAAGACAATGGCGCGAGGTCACGTAATGGAAGTCTGAATCTTATTTAAATTTTTAATTATTCACCTCTAATGGTCTCAAAAATTACGGTCATCAGGCTTTCAGGTGGCTCAGACCTGACAGCGTTATTAATTCGCTCACTGTTTCGAGCTCTAGCTTCGTGTTAAATTAGACGACGCAGTGGAAAGAAATTGGCGAACGCCGTGTAAAAAGCAACGGGAATCTCGTTTATCTTCGCAACGTTCATTAGCTCTTCATCGCAAAAACCGTGATTGAATGATCAATCTCTTTTCAGTCATGGTGTTCGTCCGACAACCTCCTTTCAATTATTTTTCTGCCCATTATTCGTAATTATACCCACTTTCTGTTTCAACCTCCAGGCCTGCGTTGCATCTCATATACTAAATTCATAAGTACAGATTAATGTCTTTTTAATAATTCCTTGATGCGAAACCTATGGGTACCAGGCGCCCTTAATTTCTCTGCACTTTGCTGAAATTGCATTCGAATTCTTTCAAACCACGTTCCAATGAATATTGCAATAAATATTATCGAGCAGTTAGAGATCGTAAATAAATTTTCTTGGAAAAATAAAATGTAGAGTAATTCGTATATAATTATTAACTATCGCCTGTAATTAAGCTTGGTTTGTATGGGTGTGGTGACCGAGGGAATGCAAATTGGTACGACTATCTAGAAGGCAACAATTAAGATGCAAGAACATATCGTTTAATTGAAACCATAACGATCTTGCAATAACTCGAGTCCCATTTCGGTGATATCGAAATGAAAAATTTTTTTTCACAAATATTTTTATAGCGCCATCATCGACACATTTCTCTCCTGATACTGATCCAACTTTCAGCTTTCAGCCGCAAGGACAAAAACCAGCTTCGATTCCCGAATCTCACCCGCCTCGATTACGTCAAGCATGACTCTGATTTCGCTAGCCAGTTCGCATAAATGTATCACCGACAGCGAGTTCACTTTCATCGTTTCGTTTCTTTCCTGTCGCAGATTCACGACTCCGCCAGTGGGAGTGGACGATACAGTGACGCGGTTGTTCGATTACTAGAGAAAGTTGTCTGAATATGAAAAATGGAACGGAGCGCAAAAAAAGGAAGTAGAGGAGGAATTTAAAAGAACGAAACAATTTGACTGCTCCTTTGTTCGCCAAGGATCAACTCCAGGCCCCATGAACGATCTCATTCAGTGACGAATTCATCAGAGGTAACGAATGGTCCTCGTCGCCATTGGCTATTCGAAGGAGAAATCAAACAGAGATCCGTGGATTAATCGATTAATTAATCGATCGACGATCGCTACAAGGCCCGCGATTTCGTTAATTGCGCCAGTATTGGGCTGCTTGTAATTACTTTCACCGGGATCTGACGAGAGCTAGGGAATCCCGACCCGACCTCCGCTTAGTATGCCTCTAGAACTCTGGTAACATTCGCTTTTCGCGGCGAAAAGAATCGATGATCACGATTTTGGGAGAAGATCCGTGTCGAGGATTAGCCGGGACACACCAGCAATTAGAGGATTGGACGCGTGTCTTGGCAAGAGTTTAGGTCAGGAGTATTGGCAGCAGATATGTTTAAGATGCTTATGGAAATGTCTTTGCGGTATTCTTTGTCTGTTTGCTAGTTCGTTTGCCTCTCTTAGCAAGGAAGTTTGTAATTTTCTTGTTAGTGCAGTCTGTTTCTGGTGGAACTTAATTGCATAGACTGTTTCGTAATATATGATACCTATCTTGGGGTAGACAAGAGGGCAAGTGGGTCTGTATCCTTTGAAAAGATAATCTGTGCTGGAAATATCGATGGTTTTAAGTGAAGAATCGTATTCCTAAGTGGGAAGAAGAGGAATATTAATTCACACTGATTTAACATGAAGAATTTACTTATTTTAAATGAGGACAGAGTCTTGTTTCTCTTTAGCAGTTAGGCAACTAAGTTAAGAAACTTTTGGGTTAGATATTGAACAAAATGATTATACATATTCTTCACTCCCTTCTTTTTATCCACTTTACCCTATCTTACTCGCTATGGGTTAACACAACTTTACAATTTGGGTATGTATTTTCTTAACAAAATTATGTTTCTTATCTTCCTGCGTAGTTCCAAGATGGTAAGAATTTCTTGTCATTCAATAACTACTTCTTTTTAACATTTTCTCCACTTCAATAATTAAAAGTTAACCAGATTTTACATTTTTGGTACCTATATAATACTTTTAACTAAACTTTATATATAAAGTGGCGTGGCGCTAGTTGTCTCATAGAGTAAACGTGTCCAACTTCACTTTCTATCTCCTTTTTAAATTTTAATACCATAACACTTTATTGATGCTAAATTTTTTACATTTGAAACAAATTTCTGCTGTTTTTTGTGTAAATAATTGGTTTGTTACATAAGTAATTCAATTATTATATATTTTTTTGATGAAATGTTCTTTTTTCAGGATCCTCGGTTGACAAGTGACTTGATATGAACCCTGCAATCATCAACGTCTCCCAAAAAATTTACCATAAGTAAGTATATATATAAAATTAACTAAATTATTATCAATTTTCTTTTTACCAATGTGTCAATCAGAAATGGAGTCTATCTCAAGAAATGTCCTTTTTTCAGGATTATTATTATCAATTTTCTTTTTACCAATGTGTCAATCAGAAATGGAGTCTATCTGAAGAAATGTCCTTTTTTCAGGATCTCCAGTTGACAAGTATCTTGATATAAACCGTTCAATCATCAATGTCTACCAAAAAATTAACCATACGTAAGTATATATATATAAATATAAATATAAATATCTATGTTTAGATATAAAGGTAGATTTTTCTTTTAACCTACCTATCCAATTCCCAGATCACGTCCACAGGGACCGTAACCTGAGCCAGCGAAGAAGAGAAAGGGAAACGAGCGCTAGTATCGCGACGCGCGCCGGCGCCGCCGTCGAGTGGAACGCGCGCAACCTGCGCGATCGAGCGATCCCGTCGATCGTCGTCCCGGCCACGGTGTTTTAATTAACAATTACCGTAACCCGTAATTACCGCGGACACGCGTATCTGTTCCGCGCGCCCGCGCTCAAGCGTCACACGCGCATACCGAACGCGAAACGAATTAAACGGTTCGGTGCACGCGACGAAAGGAATCGTTTCCCCGTCCCTCCTGCTACGCGCGCCTCAACGATACCAAACGATACCTCGATGGAATAAACTTTCCTTCCTGCTCGTCACAGATCGAAACGCCGTCCCTCCGCCTCTGGTTGGACATCATCGATCACTTCCGATCGATTAACCATTCGTTCTAACCGGGACGCGGAGGCGATCGGATCGTGTCCTCTCGATATCTCAATGTGCCCGATACAAAATGTCGTGTTAACGCATCGATGAATGCGTGGAGACGAGTCCCGAAACGACCGGTTGTAGCGATCCTTCCCTTCTTCCTCGGCTTGTTCCTCTGCCATCGACGTGGTACTTCTGCCGGTGGAAGAGGTGCTTACTTATCTTCGCGGGGTTGGCCAAGAGCAAAACGACCGTGGAGTTTCACCTGGGAGACGAGTCTTCTTGGAAATGGATCCGAGACCATCCTTTGCTCGATCAGTGAAAGTTTTAATTGATCGAGGATCGATGGCAGGAAGATTCGACGCTGGTGTTGGGTCCGTTGCAGTCTTTTTTCGATTCAGAGATGAGTGGGTGAGCTAATTCTGGCATATAAGTGTCAATTTGGGATACCATCGAGTTTAGGAATGAAAGTTTGTATATATGGTGTGTTAGGTTGATGCAAAATTGTATATGAAATACTTGAACTTGAGTTGGATGCACAGAATAATGTTTTTCCTGTGTTTGTTACATTATCTGAACAAGAAGGAAGAGTTAATATAACAGGAACTTCCTTTTGCCAATGTAAAAATTTATTTGTTAATATATTTGGCACCTTGATACTTTCAAAATTTGGTATATTATGAATAGAGTTGGTTTTTGAGATCTAAATTATCTCATGTTCTCAAGCCAAAATACAATACAAGCTTCCAAATAAATTTTGAAAAGTGTCAGCAAAGAATCAAATGAATATATAAAATGGAAATGTTCTATTAAAAATGATATAATTAAAATAAGGGAACAAATAAAAATAAAGGTATTACAAGTATCTATTTAACGAGGCAAAATTGCAGCAAGATAGTTCTACGAACGGTACAGTCGTACGCTCTTACGCCATAATCAAGATGGCGGCGCGCGCGAGGCGGACAAAATGGCGCCGGCCTTGTAGGGCGCGCCACGGAGTAAGAAACGCAATATCGATACCTTTCCACTGTCCTATTTCATCGTCGTGTTTAGTATTGATCTGGACTACTTGTCTCGTGTCGAACGGCGGGAAAACGACGCGAAAAAGTGGACGGTCTGGCGGGAATTGCGAAAGAACGGATTTGTTATACAGTCCGTGGTCGCGTTTGACGACGTGCATTAATGCAACGGCGCGCTTATAATTACTCCGTTCTCCCCCTCGACCTCGGTTATGTGTCGAAGCTTTCGAAACGCCGTGTGCGGGAAAAAAAGATCGTCGTTTGAACGCGTGGTGACTTAAGTGAGACGTTCGCCGGGCGTAATTATTACCAGCTAAATGGCTTCTAATTTAATAACAGCGTTACAACTCAGGTCCCTACCTGAGGGTACCCTTTGTTTTACATACGTACGTATATATGTATATGCTTGAACATCGCGATAACCGTTTATTTTGTGATTTATACCGTGATTTCATGCGGCTCGTTTCGAGTGTGAATGTCAAAGCGTTGGTTCAGTTCGAGGGTAATTTCGAGTGATGAATGTTGCATGTACAGGCGTGTGCTTGATTTGTGTTAATTATTACCATAGGAGATCTAGGTTTTGCCGAATGGTTGGGTAATAGATGGCGCCTTCGACGAGGTTATGTTTCAGCCATTTTTTATTTTCTAGGTTAAGTGGTATTTTTAATGAAACGTTATTAAATTGTTCTGGCTCCAGTATTATTTTATTCAGAAGGCTCTACTTTGATGCTATTACTCTCACTGGTTTGAGAATTGTTCTTTGGGCAAGTAAATTTCCATTTTTTATTTTTACTAAGCATTTTATTCTCCCTTGAGTTTATTTTGCAATATCCAAGTAAATTCTTTTGTAAATAAATTTTTATTTAACTTGGTATTTATTCAACATTGGATAATAAAGGATAATAAATTTTTATTCGATATTAGAATGTTTACAGTACAATTTTGAATATTGTATATCTGTCTTACATTCGGAATCATGCTTAAAATTGTATAAATATAGTTTTCAATGAAGTTTAATTCCCAAATACATTTTCGCAATAATCTTATGAAAATCTCGATGGAATTCTGGTGAATTACAATTCCTGTTAGCCATTTGTTATTTTGGAGATTAAATCGTAGTTCTAGTGGAATATTATTATATTATTTTAGTTCAAACATTATCTCGTTTAGAAGTTTCAATTTATCATCCCTTTCACTGGTCTGAGAATTTCCACGAAGTAAAACATTTTACTTTTTTGAATCTGAGGTTTAGATGTTATATAGTAAATGAATCGAGGTTAATTCTGTAGAGTGTTGGTTAATATCATGGGATACATTTCAAATGATCATCATTTCCTTCAATCGAATTTTTGTGTTTACAAAGTGCAGCTTCGAGAGTGATGAATTTATCGCTACGTCCTGATAGGTAAATTATATGTAAATTACGAAGATATTTATTGCCATGTAAAACGACCTTTCTAATTCATCCTCACAGAGGGAAATGCCACTAACTGAAGAGTGTAATTTAAACTTCTTTCACACGAAACCAGATAACACTGTCCAATAAATTTTAACTTTTTTGCTAATCTGTAATATCCATTAGGTGATTTTTGTAAAGTTTACTTTCCTGAATACGAATTCGTCATGGATTAATTGCTCTGTCACTCTTAATTTCCAGAAATTGTGAGATTTTCTAAAAATGCAGGATTTTTGGATAAAATTAAGTATTACGTAAAAAGTAAGCAGGTTAGGAGCTTCATTGTTGATTTATAGGTTAGGTGAGAATATCTCGAGTTTATCGATGTCCATAATTATAATTATTTGTACTTTTGAATAATTATAATTGGTCGTCGAGGTTTAAAAATTAGCCTCCGAGCGTAGTTTTTACGCATATTATGAAATATAAGTGCGTGACGAAAATTTATATTCTAAAAGCATAAATGAAGTTTATAAATTACTATATTTATCGCCAGTAACAAATTAATATTGTTAATAACAAATTGTTCGTAACTTCTATTTATAATAAAAGTGAAAAAATTAATAAATTACTGGATATTACTTAAATTAGTAACAAATTTATGTGTCAGACCACATGGGATGATTAATTTCTCCCCGAGTGGCAGGCGCCTGCGTGACCGACTACAGGGCCTCGCTAGGGATCCTCGGCTTAATTTTGGGTGTTTCGTTGGTTCGTCAATCGCTCTCGTTCGCGAGTAAGTCATGGCAGGGTCTATGGTGGCTCGGTGGACTAGGTTCGATCGGGAGGGTGCCGAGGCATGAAGTTGTCTTGTACACGGGAGTACGTCGCGTAGACTAATCGGTCTTTCGAATAATCGCGAACTCGTTCGGGCGCGTCGCGATTCTTCATTTTCTCGCGTATTTGATATTTCATTCCCTATTTTTATGGGAACTTGAAAATATCTTAGTGCTGCGACAGTAGAGTTTTAGTATACCGAATCGAAATACCCTTTTTGAAAGACACGAAATATAATAAAGTGTCAGTAGCTTCACTTTAACATCTTTCGCTCCAAGTTAGATTAGGGTATCTTTGATACAGATAGCGCCAGCAGGCTGCGCCACTAGGGCGTATGTCGGGTCTCGAGGCGTAGCCACCTCCACGTGGTGAGACCTGGTAATTGGTATCGTTTTCCAAAGGGCAATCTTTGGAAAACGATACCGAGCTAATAGCTACGCCCCAAAGTTGAAATAATAATTATAAGCTAGATGTAAGTTAGTTATAAGTTAGTTATAAATTAGTCGTAAGTTAATTATAAGTCAATTAGAGAACCTGGTTGCCAAAAGACAATGTTCGGTTAATATAAACAAGCACGTGTAACAGGAGAAAAAATTGGATTCATGGAATATCACCAGCGTAGAGCCATCAGATATCAAGAATTATATTTTATAGCTAGAAAAAATTGAAGCAGTAATAAAAATATGTAAGGTATGATATGCTATTGAATTTTAGGTTGACTAACCATATGACATACAGGATAGAAATACTTGATGATTAAATAACAATTCAGAATGGGGAGATGATTTAGGCAGACAAAAGGGAATAAAATTAATTTAGGTGATGTCCTCTTATGAGAACAGAATAAGGAGAATACAGTGAGATTGAAAGGTATGTCATATTCCTGATCTAAATAAATATTAATATCAGTAGTCAAAGTCACTGATTATTACTAATCTGTTATTTTTCAGATTGATGGAGCTGAGGTACATAAAGAAAGGAAAGAAGTTCTAATGAAAGCAGTGAGAAGAAAAAATGTATACTACATAGAATCAAAAAACAAAAAAGAAGCAGAATATGTATCAACAGAGAAAGATGTGTGGCATTGACATGCAAATATAAAGTTCATTGAAGAGATGGAGAATGAAGAATTGGTAATAGTTCTGGAAGGTAAAGATAAATTGAATATAGAGTGTGAATGTTGCTTTAAGGCAAAAATCTGTAGAAACACACATAGGAAACTATAGAAACGTCAGGAATAATGGGGCTGTGACACATGGATTTGATTGGACCAGTGAAACCAATGTCAAAAAGAGGTAAAAGGTACATCTTATCTATTGATGATTATTCGAGAGTGATTATTGGTCTTGCTCTTATAGGAAAAGTGTCAGCTGAGGAAAT
>NW_016908649.1:3534-6531 GCF_001483705.2 Eufriesea mexicana | reverse complement strand
TATATATTATGTATTACTATATATTATAATTTTATTATTAATTTTATAATTATTTTTATTAATTTATAACGTTTTTGCTGTGGAAATTAAGCATTTATTAATTTGTCATTTTCGTAAGAGATACGTATTTGTATTTGCTTTATTGATATTAATAAATATAAGAAACGTTGTTTGATATTCTACATCGATACTTTAGCATATGGCTATTTCAAAGACGAACCTTTTTGCCGCGTGAAAAATGCACAGATTGTCTAGCGTCAGTTATCTTCAGTTCCGCGCCAAATGAACATACCGGTAACAAATAGTGGAATAATTTTGTACGTCAAAGTGAAATATTAAAGATTTCCACCAAACGTTTCATAAAGTAGTGATATCGCTAATTAAAGTTTTAATTGCTACAACTGAGGATATATATATTTAAGAACCATAACGCGACGTGTCGGGTATTAGCTGGCGACACTGCAGTTGTAGGTTACGTTTGTAACATTATCGCAATATTTACGAATGAGATACAGCAAAAGTTTAAAAAATTGTGAGAAATTTACGAAGTTTAGGATTACTAACTGTGAACATTTCTTCGGTGCTAATATATCATGTGTAAAAAAAAGTGATCTGACATAGTGAAAATCGTATAACGATACATGCGTGAAATGAAGCAGTGTAAGTGCAGTTCGTGTAATACTATCGCACAGTCCCCAACCGTCCACTGTAGTAGGTTCTAGATCTTGATTGTCCAGTAATATATTTGAACATATTCACTCTAGATAGGCAACTTGTTAACAGTTTCTCCAATTTTTCTTTAATCTTGAGGTTCAATTGCGAAGTAGCTGCGTATTATTGCTTATACATTCTAAACTTCGACTGTGGATTAAGATATTTCATTACTCCTGCATAGAATAGATTGTTCTCCAACCAGTACGGCAATTATTTTACGATTGAAGGTGCATGTATGAAATAAAATGACGGAAAAGCAAGCTCCTGCGACTACGTGCTACACAGTTTAATTTTCTCGCTTATATTACTGCAATTAGAATTTTCGGTTAGGTTCTTTTTACATACCAGTGTAGAGTGGAATTTTCTCTAACGGGATTGATTATTTTTTTTGCGTTTCGAGTGTGCCCTTTCGATAAATAGTGCCGAAAGTGTCAGTGGCTCTCAGATCGCGCTGCGCAGTTTACTTTTTTGGCTTATATTTCCAAAATTAGGCTTTCGACTCCGGTTTTTTTTATTTATCAGCGTAGAGTGAATTTTTCTTTAACGAGATTGGATACTTTTTTTGCGTTTCGAGCGTGCATTTTCGAGAAATAGTGCTGAAAGTGTCAGTGGCTCTCAGATCGTGCTGCGCAGTTTACTTTTTTGCTTTATATTTCCAAAATTAGGCTTTCGACTCCAGTTTTTTTTATTTATCAGCGCAGAGTGAATTTTTCTTTACCGGGATTGATAACTTTTTTTCGCTTTTGTGCGTGCGTTTTCCTAAAATAGTGCCGAATGTGTGAGTGAGTGGCAGGTCGTGCTGCGCAGTTTACTTTTTTGGCTTATATTTGAAAAATTAGGCTTTTGACTCCGGTTTTTTTTATTTATCAGCGCAGAGTGAATTTTTCTTTAACGGGATTGATTACTTTTTTTCGCTTTTGTGCGTGCGTTTTCCTAAAATAGTGCCGAATGTGTGAGTGAGTGGCAGGTCGTGCTGCGCAGTTTACTTTTTTGGCTTATATTTGAAAAATTAGGCTTTTGACTCCGGTTTCTTTAATTTATCAGCGCAGAGTGAATTTTTCTTTAACGGGATTGGTTACTTTTTTTCGCTTTTGTGCGTGCGTTTTCCTAAAATAGTGCCGAATGTGTGAGTGAGTGGCAGGTCGTGCTGCGCAATTTACTTTTTTGGCTTATATTTGAAAAATTAGGCTTTTGACTCCGGTTTTTTTTATTTATCAGCGCAGAGTTAATTTTTCTTTAACGGGATTGATTACCTTTTTTCGCTTTTGTGCGTGCGTTTTCCTAAAATAGTGCCGAATGTGTGAGTGAGTGGCAGGTCGTGCTGCGCAGTTTACTTTTTTGGCTTATATTTGAGAAATTAGGCTTTTGACTGCGGTTTTTTTTATTTATCAGCGCAGAGTGAATTTTTCTTTAACGTGATTGGATCCTTTTTTTGCGTTTCGAGCGTGCATTTTCGAGAAATAGTGCCGAAAGTGTCAGTGGCTCTCAGATCGTGCTGCGCAGTTTACTTTTTTGGCTTATATTTGAAAAATTTGGCTTTTGACTCCGGTTTTTTTTATTTATCAGCGCAGAGTTAATTTTTCTTTAACGGGATTGATTACTTTTTTTTGCTTTTGTGCGTGCGTTTTCCTAAAATAGTGCCGAATGTGTTAGTCGCTGTGAAATCGTGCTGCGCAATAGACTTTTTTGGATTCTATCTTCAAAATTAAGCTTTAGAATTCGAATTTTTTCATCTAGCAGCGTAGAGTAGAATTTTCTCTAATGGGATTGATTACCTTTTTTTGGTTTCGATCCTGCGTTTTCGAGAAATAGTGACAGAGGTGGCAGTGGCTGTGAAATAGTGCTGCGCAATAGACTTTTTTGGTTTCTATTTCCAAAACTAGGAGTTTGATTTCGATTTCTTTTATATATCCGCATGGAGTGGAATTTTCTCTAATAGGATTTGAAATTTTTTTTCGGTTTCGTTGGTGCGTTATCGAATAATATTGCCAAATGTGCACGTGGCTATCAGATCGTGCTGTGCAATTGACTGTTTTTGCTTCTATTTTCCAGATTAGGTTTTCGGATCCGGAATTTTCCGTATAACTGCGTTGATTTGGCTTTTCTCCAACTTGTGCATTGGCGTCGACATGCAAATATGAGGGTTATTGAAGGGGCGGAGGATGAACATTTGGTAATAGTTATAAAAATTAAAGATAAATTGAATATCGAGGGTAAATATTGCATTAAGGCACAAATGTGTAGAAATATCTATAAGGACTTACAAATTATAAAAGCAGCAGG
>NW_016908649.1:0-1363 GCF_001483705.2 Eufriesea mexicana | reverse complement strand
ATGGATTGTATATCTGTTTTTAAAAATTTAACAGATATACAATATTTACTTTCTAAATTTCTATATTAATTTATTAAATAATTTCTAATTTGAATTACAATAACAAATAATAAATTTTAATAAATTTGATTTTAAAAGCATTTTACATTAATCAAACTAATATATTTGTTATAACTAGGTTGTAATGAAAACAACTGTTGGTGATGTTGAGTTAGAATCATGGGCAAAAGAAACTCCAGAAGCATGTAGAAATTTCATACAATTATGTATGGAAGAATATTAGGGTCACACTATATTTCATAGAATTATCAAAAGATTTCTAACACAAAATGGTGATTCCACAAGTACAGGAGAACGTGGTAAAATATATGGAGAACCATTTAAAGTGAGACTATATTTAAAAATTAAATAACTCCCTTTTTTATTCAAAAATAATTATTGGATATACATGTTTTAGGACAAATTTCATACAAGATTACGTTTTTGTCGACGAGATTTAATTGCTATGGCTAATGCTGGGAAAAATGACAATGGTTCCCAATTCTTCTTTACTCTTAGTTCTACACTAGATCTAATAGAATCAGCATACAATATTTGGTGAAGTTACTGCAGAATCTATATATAGTATGCTTAAACTCGAAGAAGTACTTGTAGACGAGGTAAATTTAACGTTTACAAGAATATATATCAAGAATTCATATAAATATAATATTTCCTCCTTTGTGTAGAATGATGGACTACTTTATCCTCCAAGATTGTTAAAATCCATAATATTGAACAATCCATTTTCTGATATTATACCAAGAATAATAGTACAGGAAAGTGAAGAAGTAAAGTACAGTTTAAAAACTAAAGCAGCAGCAGTAAGGTAAAAATTATATATGTTTGTAGAATTTAGTCCTGATAGTATTATTCTTTACAATGAAAAATTTTGTTACAGAGATTTCAATCCTTTATCATTTGGTGAAGAAGCAGAGGAAGATGAAGAAGAATCTGTGATACTAAAAAAAAAGTTTACTGGTAAAGGCAAATCAGCTAATGATCATTTAACTGATCCAAAATTAAGTTCATAACCAGCTGTTGAACCTCCTGGACTTCCAAATGAAGAAAGGAAAGAAGACCGTATTAGCGATTGGAAATTATTGGAGAATAATTGGGAACTTAACAAATTATACAATTTTTGCAATTAATCTATGAACTTTTATAACTGTATCGCATAGCTGACTCTTTGCGCAACATTCTTATACAATTTTTGCACATAATTTGACGCTAATTAGTTTGATATTATTACTTACTTGACGACGTACGTGTTTCGATAAAAACGATCGGCACGATGGTCCAACAGAATAATTAATTATGAACA
>NW_016908648.1:362-1126 GCF_001483705.2 Eufriesea mexicana | reverse complement strand
ATAGAATCTGGCTGGAAAATTCAATTTTATTGACTTTCTCGACTTATATCGCGGTGAGCAGACCTGCTTCTATAAACACGGACGATAGATTCTATTGCCGTGCTATAGCCATAGCATAGGTATAGAATATGGCTTGAAAACACGATTTTATGGTCATTTTCGTCTCACATCGTGGAGAGCTACCTTTCCGCATAAATAATGGGGAAAGATAATATTGGCGTGTTATAGCCATTTCCCTGATCTAGACTCTGGTTGGATAATTCAATTATATTGACATTTTCGTCTAATATCGCGGTAAGCTGACTTTTTTGAATAAATAAGGAGGAAAGATTTTAATGGCATGCTATAGCGATTGAAATGCTATTGAATCTGGCTGGAAAATTCAATTTTATTGACGTTTTCGACTAATATAGTGGAGACTTAAATTTCTTGCATAAATAAGGACGATAGATACTTTTGGCGTGACATAGACATTGAAATGCTATTGAATCTGGCTGGAAAATTCAATTATATTGACATTTTCGTCTAATATCGCGGTAAGCTGACTTTTTTGAACTTTGGCTGGAAAATTCAATTATATTGACATTTTCGTCTAATATCGCGGTAAGCTGACTTTTTTGAATAAATAAGGAGGAAAGATACCAGTGGCGTGCGATAGCCATTGCAATGCTACAGAATCACGCTGGAAAATACATTTTTATTGACATTTTCGACTAATATCGTGCTGAAATAACTGTATTGCATGAATAAGTATGAAATACGCC
>NW_016908648.1:0-209 GCF_001483705.2 Eufriesea mexicana | reverse complement strand
GCCATGGCAATGCTATAGAATCTGGCTGGAAAATTTAATTTTATTGACATTATCGACTGCTATCGTGGCGATCTAACTTTCTTGCATAAACAAGGACGATACATGCTACTGGCGTGATATAACCAATAAAATGCTACAGAATCTGTCTGGAAATTACAATTTTATAGACATTCTTGACTAATATCGTGGCGAACTAATTTTCTTGCATA
>NW_016908647.1:0-6681 GCF_001483705.2 Eufriesea mexicana | reverse complement strand
GTGATCTGATATGTTCAGCTTGGCTCTGGTGATGACTGCAATAGTGTTCTCGGCTCCTTATGCAGAGTTACGCTACGTTTGGGTGGTTTAGGTTAGAAAAGGTTATATCAGGTGACGTCTACCATGCGCCTTGCACTGCAACGCCGCGCAGTTGTGTGATCTGCTCTGCTCCAGTATATTCTGCTTGTCTCTGGGGCTGCCAGAAATAGTGCTGTAGGGTGATCAGGTGGAGTTAGGTGACGTCTGGTTGTGATATGTTTGGTTAGGTTAAGCTAGGACAGCTATGACCTTTGTGCTGCACACGTCTTTTCGGTGGATTCCAGCGATCTACTGTCATCTAATATGCGCTGCTTTGATCGGGGGTGGCCAGATATAGTGGCCACGTCGCGTTAAGTTTGGTTATGTGACGCTTGGTTAGGTTAGGTTTGTTTGTGTTATGACTGGAAATCTTCGACTTTTGCGCTGTACACAAATATGCGGTGGATTTCTGCGTTCTGCTGCGGTCTAGTATGTTCCTCTCGGCTTTGGGGAGCCAGTAATAGTACTGTCGGCACGTTATGTTGAGTTAGGCAACGCTGTGTCATGTTAGGTTAGGTCAGGTGAGGCTAGTATATCTATGACTTCTGTGTTTTACACGGCAATGCAGCGCATTTCTGCTTTCCACTGAGCTTGACCCTGTTGATGCCACAAACACTGGTCGCGAAAGGTTAGGTTAGGTTGTGTTACGTTTGGTTAGGTTGGGAAAGCATATGTTTGGTCGGGGTTCCTTTCACCTCTGCGCTATGGACTGCTTTGCGGTCGACTTCTACACTCCACCGTGCGCTAGCATATTCTGCTTGGCTCTGCGGAGGCTAGCAATAGTGTCCTCGGCTCGTCAGGTTGGGTTATGTTACGTTTGGTTGTGTTACGCTTGGTTAGGCTAGGAAAGGATAAACCTGACTTTTGCGCTATACACTGCTGCGCGAAGGATTCCGGCGATCTATTGTGCTTCAATATTCTCTGCTTGGTACTGGGATGCCAGCAATAGTGGTCTCGGCACGTCAGGCTGTGTTGGGTTACGTTTGGTTACGTTAGGTTGGTCTGCGTTAGGTTAGGGTAGCTTTGACTCTTCTGATATACATTGCCATTCTTTAGATGTCTGCACTGTACTCTCCTTTAATATGCTCTGCTTGGCAATGGCGGGACCAGCAATACTGCGCTCGGCTTATTACGTTCAGTTAGTCTACGATTTGTTGGGTACGGTTTGGACGCGTAAGGTTAGGGTATCTTTGACATTTGTACTATTCGATCCTACGTGGCGACGCCCTGCGCTCTCCTGTGCTCTAGTATATTCTCCTTGGCTCTGGGGATTCCAGTAATAGTGGTCTCGGCGCGTTTGGTTATGTTACAATACGTTTGATCTTATTATGTTTGGATGGGTTAGGACAGGGTAGCTACGACTTTTCAGCTATACAATGACATTCCGTGGACTTCCGCGCTCTACACTGCTCTACCATTCTCTGCTCGACTATGCGGAGGCCAGCAAATGTGGTCGCTGCGTATCATGTTACGTTAGGCTGTATTTGGTTATGTCACAATTCGTTTGGCTCGGTGACGGTAGCTTTAACTTTTGCGCTATACACTGCTCTTCGGTGGATTACTGCGTCTACTCTGCTCTAATATATTCAGCCTGGCTCTGGGAAAGAGAGCAACAGTGGTATCGGCACGTTATGTTATGATAGGCTGTGTTCAGTTAGCTTACGTTGGGTTCGGTTGGGTTATGATATTTCGTCTCTTGTGCTTTACACTGCAGTGCGGCGGACTTCTGCGTTCTACTCTGCTCTAGTATATTCTGGTGAGCTCCGTGGAAATCTGCAACAGTGGTCTTGGCACGTTAGGTCGGGTTAGGTTACATTTTGTCATGTCATGTTTGGTTAGGTTGGGATAGAATAGCTGTGACTTTTCTGCTATACACTGCTATTCGGTGGATTTCTGCGCTCCACTGTGATCAAGCATGCTCTGCTTTGCTCCGAGGTGGCAAAAAATAATGCCCGCCGCGCGTTAGGTTTTGCCTGGTTACGTTTGGTTAGAGTAGGTTGGGTGGGGTTAAGCCAGGATAGCCGTGGCTTTTGTGCTATAGACTGATATTTGGTGGAGCTGTGCGCACAACTCTGCTCTAATACGCTCTGCTGAGCTCTATGGAGGCCAGCAATGGTGGTCTCGTCACGTTAGGTTAAGTTAGGATACGTTCGGTTGTGTTACGTTCGTTTGGGTTAGGATCGCATAGCTTTGACCTTCGTGGTATTCACTGCCATTCGTTGGATTTCTGCGCGCTACTGTGTTCCGGCATGTTCTGCTTGGCACTGTGGAGGCCAGCAATATCGTCTTCGGCACGTACGATGAAGTTATTTTACGTTTGGTTTTGTTAGGTTAGGTCTGGTTAGGCTGGGACGTTTTTGCCTTTTGCGGTATACACTGCTATTTCGTGGGTTTCTGCACTCTGCTGTGACCTGATATTCTCTGCCATGCTCTGGTGAGGACAAATGCCTTAGCCGCAGTGCGGTATGTATGGTTGGGTTACGTTTGGGGTGGTTTGCTTTGCTCAGGTTTGGAGAGGATTCCTTTGACTCTTCTGTTGTACACCGAATTGCTGCGGATTTATGCGCTCTGCTGTGATCTAGCAGGTTTATCTTGTCTCTGGGAGGGCCAGAAATAGTGGTATCGGCATGTTACGATGTGTAAGGCTGCGTCAGGTTAAGTTAGGTAAGGTCTGGTTTGGTTAGGGTATCTTCGACTCTTGTGCTTTACACTGAAGTGCGGCAGATTTCTGCGCTGTACTGTGCTCCAGTATATTCCGGTTGGTTCTGTGGAAGGCAGCAGTAGTGGCCCAGGCACGTTAGGTCGTGTAACGTTGCGCTTGGCTATGTCACGTTTGGTAAGGCTAGGCTAGGATATGCGTGCCTTTTGCTCCACACACTATTATTCGTTGGGTTTCTGCGCACTACAGTGATCTAATATGCTCTGCTTTGTTCTGCGGAGGCCAGAAACAGCGGCCGCCGCGGGTCAGGTTGTGTCATGTTACGTTCTGGTTTGGTTATGTTTGTTTGTATTAGGTTATTATATCCGTGACTTCTGCCGTGCACTCTGTAATACGGTGGACTTCTGCAATCTACTGTGTTCCAAAAAGATCTGCTCGACTCTGGGGAAGGCAGTAATCGTGGTCTCAGCAAATTAGGTTGAGGTAGGATACGCTTGGTTACGCTACGTTAACATTTGCTAGGATTGGATAGCTTCGACTTTTCCGCTGCACACTGCGACCCTATTTGCTTGTGCGCTCTACCCTCCTCTAGTATGTTCTGCTTGACTCTGTGGAGTACAGCAATACTGGCCGTGGCACGTTATGTTGAGCTAGATTACGTACGGTTTGGTTAAGTTGGCTTGGGTTAGGTTTGGATAGCTCTGACTTCTGTGCACAGTACTGATATTCTATGCACTTCTGTACTCCACTGTGCTCTTCCATATTCCGCTGGTCCCTGGGGAGCAGCAATAGTGGTCGCGGATCCTTAGGTTGTGTTGTGCTATGTTTGCTTTTGTTGCGATTGGTTACGTTTGTAGAGGACCAATTTTGCTTTTGTGGTATGCACGGTTATTCGGTGGATATCTGCGCTTTACTGTGCTCTAATCTGTTCAGCTTGTCTATGGGAGGGCCAGCAATAAGGGTATCGGCACGTTACTTTGAGTTAGGCTACGTTTGGTTGGGTCAGGTTATGTCAGGTTAGGTTAGGCTACCTTTGACTTGTGTGCCTTATACCGCAATGCGGAGAATTTTTGCGCTCCGTTGCGCTCTGGTGAATTCTGATTGGCTCTGCGGAGGACAGCAATGGCCGTCTGGGCACATTTGTTTGAGTCAGGCTACGATCGGTTTGGTTCAGTTTGTTTGGGTTAGGTTAGGATATCATGGACTTCTCCTCTGTGCACTGTAATACGGCTGAATTCCGCGGTCTATTGTGCTACAGGAAGTCCTGCTTGACTCTGGGGATGTCAGTAATACTGGTCGCGGCACGCTTGGTTGTGTTGAATTACATTTGGTTTTGATGGGATGGATTGGGTTAGTTAAGCATTGGTTTGACTTTCGTGGTATACATTGCGATTCGCTGCATTTATGCGCCCGGCTGTGTTCCCTTGCCCGGCAAGTAATAGCGGTCCCGGCTCGTTAGCTTTATTTAGGCTCCGTATGGTTATGTTACAGTTTGTTAGGGTAGCATGGGATAGCATTGGCTTTTGTGCTATATACAAATGATCGGTGAAGTTCTACGTTATACTGTACTGTCATATGTTCTGTTCAGCTCGGGTAAAGACGGCAAGAGTGGTCTTGGCACGTTAGCCTGTGTTAGGTTTCGTTTGGTTACGTTCGGTCTGTTTGGGTTAGGATAGGATACCTTTGGCTTCTGTCTTGTAAACTGTAATGCGGAGCACTTCTGCGCTCTACTGTGACCTTGAATGTACTGCTTGGCTCTGGGGACGCCAGTGAAGGTAGTCTCGGCACATTAGGTTTTGAGAGGACGCGTTTGGCATTGTTCCGACTTTTCCCATATACGCTGCGATTCTATGGATTTATGCGCCCTGCTCCCCTCTAATATGATCTGCTTGGCTCTTAGGTGGCTGGCAATACTGGCAGCGGCGTGTTAGGGTGGTTTATGCTACGTTTGGATAGGTTACGTTGGTTTGGGTTAGGTTTGCATTGCTTTGACTTTCGTGGGGTGGCCGGTGATTGGCGTCCCTCCAGGTTAGGTCAATTTAGGCTATCTATTGTTATGTCATATTTGGATAGGGTAGGCAGTGGTATTATTGACTTTTGTGATATATACTGCTGTTCGGTGAACTTCTTCGCTATACTGTGCTCTAATATGCTCTATTCGTCTCTGGGGAGGCCAGCAATAGCGGCCTCGGCGCGTTATGTTGAGTCAGGCTACGCATGCTTAGGTTACGTTAGGCCATGTTAGGTACGGATAGCTTTGACTTTCGTACCATACACTGCATTTCGGTTGATTTCTTCTCTCTACACTGCTCTGCTGTACTCTGCCCTACTCTCAGGAGGCCAGTAATTGTGGTCCCGGCTGGAAAGTTATATATATGCTACGTTAGGTTGTGTTACGCTTTGTTAGTGTATGGGGGCGAGCTGTTACTTTTGCGCTGTACTCTACTATTCCACGGATTTCTGAACTCTACTGTGCTCTAATACATTCTGCTTGGAACTGGAAGGCCAAAAATGGTGGTCTCGGCTAGTTAAGGTTAGTTAGGCTACGTTACGTTAGGTTAGGCAAGGTGGCGTTTGGTTGTGATATGATTGACTTTTGTGCTACACGCTGCTATGTGGTGGTTCTCTGCGATCTACTGTGCACAGGTGTATTCTGCTTTGCTGAGTGGATTCCAGCAACAGTGGTCTCGGCACGCTAGGTTAAGTTAGAATGCATTTGATTATATCACGTTTCGATTTATTTGAAGGGGATAGCTTCGACATTTTTGCTATACACTACTATTCGGTTGATTTCTGCGCGTTACACGTTCCTACTATACTCTGCTTGACTCTGGGGAAGGCAGGATCGGCACGCTAGGTTAAGTTAGAATGCATTTGATTATATCGCGTTTCGATTTATTTGAAGGGGATAGCTTCGACATTTTTGCTATACACTGCTATTCGGTTGATTTCTGCGCGTTACACGTTCCTACTATACTCTGCTTGACTCTGGGGAAGGCAGGATCGGCACGTCATGTTGAGTGATACTGCGGTCGGAGAAGTTAGGCTATGCCAGGTAATGTTAGGTGATCTTCGAACTTTGTGCTATTCACTGCAATGCGGAGGATTTCTGCGAGCTACTGGGCTTTAGTGTATTCTGCTTAGACGTGGGAATGCCAGGAATATTGGCCTCGGCACGATAGGTTAGGATATACTACGTTCGGTTATGTTAATGTTGGTGAGGTTAGGATATGAGAGTACAGAGTTCTGTGCTGTACGCTGCTTTCCGCGGATTTCTGCGTTCTACTGCGTACTATTATACTATGCTTGGCTCTGGGGAGGCCAGAGATGGTGATCTCGGCACGTAGGGTTGTGTTATGTTACGCTTGCTTAGGTTAGGATAGGTTAGGTTAGATATGGACATCCTCGGCTTTTGTGCTATTCATTGCAATGCGGTGGGCTTCTGCACACTACTGTGCTCCAGTACATTCCGCTTTTCCTTGTGGAGGCCAGCAATAGTGGTCTCGTCATGTGAGGTTAGGTCAGGTTTCGTTCGGTTATTATACGTTTGGCTAGGTTAGGACAGGCTACTTCGACTTCTGTGATATACACTGCTGTTCCGTGGATCTCTGCGCTCTAATGTGCTCTAATATGCTCTGCTTGTCTCTAGGGTGGCCGGTAATAGTGGCCTCGGCTCGTTAGATTTTGTTAGGCTGCGCTTCGTTAGGTTTGGGTAGAAAGGTTCGGTTAGGTTTTCCTTGACTTTGTCGTTACACACTGCTATTAGGTGGATTTCTGTGCTCAACATTGCTCTACTATCCTCGGCTAGAGTCGTGGGTGGCGAGCAATAGTGGTCGCGGCAAGTCAGGTTTAGTTTGGTTACATTTGGTTAGGTTAATTTAGGTTAGGTTGGTTAGGATACCATTGACATTAATGCCGTGCCCTGTTACCAGGTGGACTTCTGT
>NW_016908646.1:0-2522 GCF_001483705.2 Eufriesea mexicana | reverse complement strand
TATAGCAGTGTACAGCACAAATTACAAAGCTATCCTGTACTAACCAAAACAAATGTAACGTAACCAAACGTCAACTACCACAACCTAACTTACAGAGACCACTCTTGCTGGCATCCCCAGAGCCAGACAGAACATACTAGAGCACAGAACTGCGCAGAAGTCCACAGAACAGCAGTTTATGGCACGAAAGTCGAAGCAATCCATACCAAACACATACTAACGTAAGATAACCAAACATAGCCTGACACAGCCTGTCGTGGGAAGACTACAATTACTGGCCTCACCAGATCCGAGCACGGTAGAGTCAGGCACAGTACAGCGCAGAGAGCCGCCACATCGCACTGTATAGCACAAAAGTCAAAGTTACCCCAGCCTAACCGGGCGTAACCAAACCTAACCAAACGTAGAATGAGAAAACCTAGGCTACCGCGACCACTATCGCTGGCTTCCCCAGAGAAATCAGTATATGATACAGCGCAGTAGAGCATAGAGGCCCATAGAATATCGGTGTTGTGCACATAAGTCAATGCTATCGTAACACAGCCCAACCCAAACTAACCTAACCAAACGTAACCTCTCTCAATCTAACACGACGAGAACACCATCTCCGGCATCCCAGGCGACAAGCAGGGCATCTTAGGGTGAGTAGAGAGCAGGTGCCAATAGGAGGGCAGTGTGTAGCACGAAAGTCAAAGATATCCTTACCTAACACAAACATACCTAACCAAAATGAACGTATCCTAACACATACTAACGCTCCGCGGCCACCATTTCTGGCATTCCCAAATCAAAGCAGGGAATATTAAATAGCAGTAGAGCGCAGAAATCCACCGAATAGCAGTGTAGAGCCCAAAAGTCGAAGCCATCCTATCCTAACGCAACGTAACATGACCTAACCTAACTTAACCCAACGTGCGGCGAACACAATTGCTGGCCTCCCGAGAGTCGAGCAGAGTATAGTAGAGCAATGTAAAACGCAGAGATCCACCGAATGGCAGTGTATATCACAAAAGTCAAAGCTATCCCACCCTAACCTAGCCAAACGTAACGAAACCAAGAATAACCTTTCTTAGACTGTCGTGCCGAGGACAATACTGCTGGCATCTCCATAGCCAAGCAGAACATACTTCAGCACAGCAGAGCGCAGAAATCCGCCGAATAGCAGTGTATATCACGAAAGTCAAAGCCATCATAACCAAACATAGCCAAACATAACCAAACCGAACGTAACCTAGCTAAACCAAACGTGCCACGACCACCATTTCTGGACTCCCCAGAGTCTAGCAGATGCTAGTACAGCAATGCAGAGCGCAGACTTCGACCGAATGACAGTGAATGGCACAACGGTCAAGGCCACGCTACCCATACTTGTCCCAACCCAAACTAACCAAGCGTAAAATACGTGAAACTAACGTGCCGGAGCCACAGTTACTGGCCTCCACAGAACCAAGCAGGATGTGTCAGAGTACAGTAGAGCACAGTATAGCACAGAGGTCTTTCGGTTATCAGTGATGAGCACTTGTGTCAAAGCTATCCCAACCTAACCAAACCAAACCTAACATAACCAAACGTAATCTAACACCACCTAACGCGCCGCCACCAATATCGCTCGTCTCTGCAGAGCCAAGCAGAGCATAATAGAGTGGAGTTGTGCGCAGGAATCCCTAGAATCGCGGCCAATAGCAGAAAATTTGATGCAACACAAACCCAACCAAAGCTAGCATAACATAACATAACGTACACAATTTCGACCCAACCTGCCGAGACCACTATTACAGGCTTCCCCAGTGCCAAGCAGAGCATACAAGGGCTCAGCAGCGTGCAGAAATCCGACGATTATACGTGTATGACGCAGAAGCCAGAGCTATTCTAACCAAACGCAACCAAACCAATACTAACTAAACGTATCCTATCGCAACCTGACGTGACGAGACAGTTATTACTGGCCTCCCTAGAGTCAAGCAGAACAGAGCAGAGCAATACAGAGCGTAGAAATGCTTCGAATAGAGGTGTATAGCACAAAAGCCGAAGCGACCCTAACCTAACATGACCAATAGCAACATTACGGAACGTAGCCTGACACAACCTATCCTGCCATGGCCAATATTGCTGGCCTCCCCAGAGTCGAGCAGGGTATAGTAGCGTACAGTAGAGCGAACAAAGCCACCAACTAGCGATGTATAGCACAGAAGTCAAAGATATCCTGACCTAGGCAGGCCTGACATGATATAATCAAACGTTGCAAAACCAAACCTAACGTGCCGGGAACACTATTGCCGGCTTCCCCAGAGACAAGCAGAGCATATTAGAGCACAGTAAAGCACAAATTCAACGAACAGCAGTGTATAGCACATACGTGGAAGCCATCATAACCAAACCTAACCTATAGTAACCTAACAAATCATTACGTAACTGAACCTATCGGGCCGCGACTGTTATTGCTGGCCTCCACGGAGCGAAGCAGAGCATATTAGGGGAGAGCAGCGCGAGGAGGCACATAGCATGGAAATTTACAGCACGAA
>NW_016908645.1:0-1036 GCF_001483705.2 Eufriesea mexicana | reverse complement strand
TATCCTATGCACCTTTGCGATCTACTGTCCTCTAGTTTGCTCCGTTTGGCATTGAGGCGAACGTCAATAATGGTCGCGGCAGATTAGATTGAGATACGTTACGTCCGGTTATGTTACGATTGTTTAGGTTAGGTTAGCATAGCTTTGACTTTTGCGCTGTAAACTGATGTTAGGTGGATTTCTGCGCTCATGATTTCTGCGCTCTACAGTGCTCTAGTATGTTCTGCTTGGGCCTGCGGAGGCCAGCAGTTTTGTCTTCGGCTCTTCAGGTTGTGTTCGGCTTCGTTCGGTTACTTTAAGTTTGGTTAGATTACGATGGGGTAGCTTTGACTTTTGTGCCATGCACTGCAATACGGCGGATTCCTGCGCCCTATTGTCCTCTAATATGTTCAGTACGGCTCTGCGGATGCCGTGAATATTGGTTCTGGCGCGATGGGTAGTGTTATGTCACGCTTGGCTGAGTTAGGCTAGGCTAAATTTTGTCAGGATGGCTTTGACCTTCGTGCTATACGGTACTACTCGGTGACGTCTGCGCTCCATTGTGCTCTAATATTTTCTACTTGGCTCGTGGGAGGACAGCGATGGTGGTCTCAAAACGTCAGTTCGTGTCCAGTTACGCTTGGCTACGTTGCGTTTGGCTTGGCTGGGAGATATAGCTTTTACTTTTGTGCTGTACACTCCCTTTCGGTGAATATCTGCGCTCAACTCTGCTCTAGTGTCCTTCTTGCCTCCGGGGAGGCCAGAAATAGTGGTCTCTGCACGTTAGGATTAGACATTTTACGTATGGTTGCGTTACGTTTGGTTTGGTTAGGATATCATAGCTTTGACTTTTCGATATACGCTTCTATTCGGTGGATTCTTACGCTCTACTTTGCTCTAATATGCTCTGCTCGACACTGGGAAGGCCAGCAATATCGTTCGTGACACGTTAGGTTGGGTTGGGTTACACTAGGTTATTTTAGGTTAGGCCACATTTGCTCAGGATTGCTCTGTCTTTCGTGCTATACACTGTTTTTCGGTGGATATCTGCAATTTA
>NW_016908644.1:294946-297664 GCF_001483705.2 Eufriesea mexicana | reverse complement strand
TTGGCTCTGGGGAGGCAATAGTGTTCGCGGCACGTTAGGTTCAGTTTGGCTATGTTTGGTTTGGTTAGGTTAGGTTTGGGAAGGATACCTTTGACTTTCGTGCTGTACACTGTTATTCGGTGGATATCTGTGATCTACTGTGCTCTGCCGCACTCTGCTTGACTCTGGGGAGGCCAGGAGTAGTGGTTTCTGCATGTTATTTTGAGCTATGCTATGTAATGCTAGGCTAGGTTAGGTCAGGTTAGGTTAGAGTATCTGCGGATGTTGTGCCGTCCACTGCAATGGAGTGGATTTCTGCGCACTGCGGTCTTGCAGTACATTCTGCTTGTATCTGTGGGGAACAGCAACAGTGGTCTTTTCATGTTAGGATGAGTTAGTTTACGTTTGGACATGTTACGTTTGGCTGGGTTAGGAGAGGCTACATTGACTTTCTTGTTGTTCACTACTCTTCCGCGAATTTCTGTGCCCTAATGTGCTCAAACATGCTCTGCTACTCGCTGAAGTGGCCAGTAGTAGTGCTCTCGGCACGATAGGTTGAGTTAGGTTACGTTTCGTCAGGTTATGTTGCGAAGGTTAGGTCAGGATATCTACGGCTTTTGTGCACTACGCTGCAACGCGGTGGACTTCTGCTGTCTACTGCGCTGTAGTAAATTCTGCTTGGCGCTGTGGAGGCCAGCAATAGCGGTCTCGGCTGTTTAGGTTGACATAGGATACGTTTGGTTACATTACGTTAGTGAGGTTAGGATAAGATAGTCCAGACCTTTGCGCTACACACTGCCATACGCGAATATCTGCGCTCTACTGTTTTCCAGTATTTTCTGCTTGTTTCTGGCGAGGCCAGCAATAGTGGTCTCGTCACGTTCGGCTGTGTTTTGTTGCGGTCGGTTTGGTTAGGTGATGTCAATCTTGGTCGGGTTGTCGTTGACTTTCGTGCTACACAACGCTGTTTGGGGGATTCCTGCGCTCGGCTGTACTCTACTATATTCGGCTTGGCCCTGGGTTGGCCAGCAATATTGGTCGCGGAAGTTATGTTGAGTTAGGCTACGTTCGACTATGCTACGTCAGGACAAGTTAGATCAGAAAGGCTTTGACTTTCGTGTTTTATATTGTTATACTCTTGGTTCCTGTGATCTACTGTGCTCTGCTGTTTTCTGCTTGGCTCTGGGGAGTTCGGCAGCAGCGGCCGCGGCTCGCCCCGCTGACATACGCAACGTTTGGTTACGTTAGGTCAGGCAAGGTTAGTTTAAGGTAACCTCGAATTTTGTTACATACACTGCTATTCGGTGGATCTCTGCGCTGTGCATTGCTCTGCTATGCTCTGCTCGACTCTGGGGAGGCAAGCAATAGCAGTCGAGGCACGTTAGTTTGCGTTAGGCTACGTTCGGTTATGTTACATTTGGCAAGGTTAGTATTGGCTACTTTGACTTTTGTGCTTTGAACTTCTATTCCATGAGTTTCTGTGATCTACAGTGCTCTACTTTATTCCGCTCGGCTGCGGGCACGGCTGCAGCAGTGGTCGCAGCACGCTCCGTTGAGATACTCTACGATTGGTTTGGTTTGGATAGCTCATGTCATGTCAGGGCACCTTCGACTTTTGTGCTATCCTCTGCATTGCGGTGGATTTCTGCGCGCTACTGCAATCTAATATACTCTGCCTTCCTCTGTGAAGGTCAGCAATAAAGGTCTCGTCATGCTAGGTAGAGTTAGCTTACTTTTGTGTATGTTACGTTTGGCTTGGTTAGGAGGGACAACTTTGACTTCTGCGCTACTCACTGCCTTTCGGAGGATTTCTGGTCTCTAATGTGCTCTATTGTGCTCTGCCTGGCCCCGAGGAGGCCACAAATATTGGATTCGTCACGTTACGTTGAGTTACTCAATGTTTGGTTAGGTTATGTAAAATCAGGTTGTATCAGGATTTGTTTGACCTTCGTGCTATACATTGCAATGCGGTGGTGCTCTGCGCACTGCTGTCCTCTGGTAGTTTCTTTCTGACTCTGGGGAGGACAGCAATATTAGTCTCGGCACGTTAGGATGAGTTAGGTTACGTTTGGGTGGTTTAGGTTGTGTTATGTTCAGTAACGGTAGCTGCGACTTTCGCGTTGTACACTGTTGTTCGCTGGACTTCTGCATTCGACTGCAATCTACTACATTCTGCTTGGGCCTGGGGAGTCCAGAAATAGAGGTCATGTCTCGTTATGTTGAGTTAGGCTACGTTTGGTTGGATTATATTCTGATAAGTTTCGTCAGTGTGGTTTCGACTATCGGGATATACACAATTTTCCGGTGGTTTCATGTGATCTAATGTGCTCTGCTGTATTCTGCTTGGCTCCGTGGAGTCCGGCGGCAGTAGTCGTGGCACGTTATGTTGAGATGCGCTACGTCTGGTTAGGTTAGGTTAGGTCAGCTTATGCTAGGGTAACTACGCATTTTGTGCTATTCACTGCAATGAGGAGGATTTTTGCGAACCACTTCGATCTAGTATACCCAACTTTTGTCTGTGGAAGTCAGCAATAGCTGTCTCATCATGTTGGGTTGAGTTAGGTTACGCGTGGGTATTTTACGTTTGACTAGGTTAGGATAGGCCGCTGTGACTTCTGTGCAATTCACTGCTATTCGGTGTACTTCGGCGCTCTAATGTACTCTACAGAGCTCTGCCTGGGTCTGGCGAGGCCAGAAATATTTTTCTCGTCACGTAATGCTTAGCTAGACTACGTTAGG
>NW_016908644.1:264673-293015 GCF_001483705.2 Eufriesea mexicana | reverse complement strand
CAGCAATATTAGTCTCGGCACGTTAGGATGAGTTAGGTTACGTTTGGGTGGTTTAGGTTGTGTTATGTTCAGTAACGGTAGCTGCGACTTTCGCGTTGTACACTGTTGTTCGCTGGACTTCTGCATTCGACTGCAATCTACTACATTCTGCTTGGGCCTGGGGAGTCCAGAAATAGAGGTCATGTCTCGTTATGTTGAGTTAGGCTACGTTTGGTTGGATTATATTCTGATAAGTTTCGTCAGTGTGGTTTCGACTATCGGGATATACACAATTTTCCGGTGGTTTCATGTGATCTAATGTGCTCTGCTGTATTCTGCTTGGCTCCGTGGAGTCCGGCGGCAGTAGTCGTGGCACGTTATGTTGAGATGCGCTACGTCTGGTTAGGTTAGGTTAGGTCAGCTTATGCTAGGGTAACTACGCATTTTGTGCTATTCACTGCAATGAGGAGGATTTTTGCGAACCACTTCGATCTAGTATACCCAACTTTTGTCTGTGGAAGTCAGCAATAGCTGTCTCATCATGTTGGGTTGAGTTAGGTTACGCGTGGGTATTTTACGTTTGACTAGGTTAGGATAGGCCGCTGTGACTTCTGTGCAATTCACTGCTATTCGGTGTACTTCGGCGCTCTAATGTACTCTACAGAGCTCTGCCTGGGTCTGGCGAGGCCAGAAATATTTTTCTCGTCACGTAATGCTTAGCTAGACTACGTTAGGGTAGGTTAGGCAATGTCAGGTTACGTAATGGTATGTGTGACTTCTGTGCTATTCACTGCAATGCGGTGGGTTTCAGAGTTCTACTGTATTCTAGTACAATCTGCTTTTCTTTGCGGAGGACACCATGGGTGGTCTCGTCACGTTAGGCAGAGCTAGGTTACGTTTCGTTGTATTACGTTAGTTTCAGCTCGGTCAGGTTAACTTAGACTTTCGTGCTATACACTGCTATTTGGAGTATTTCTGCGCTGTACTTTGCTCAAATATACTCTTCCTATCCCTGGTGAGGCAAGCAATAATGTTCGTAGCACGTTTTGTCATGTTAGGTTACTTTCGGTTTGATTAGGCTGGGATATGTTAGGCTACGATACCTTTGACTTTTGTGCTACACACTGCAGTGCGGTGGATTACTGCGCTCTGCTCTGCTGTAGTGTATTCTGATTGGCTCTTGGGAGGCTAGCGACGGTGGTTTCGCCATGTTAGGTCGAGTAACGCTGCGTTCGATACTGTTACGATTGGCAAAGTCAGGATAGGGCAGCTTCGACTATTGTGCTAAGCACAGCGATTCAATGGTCTCCTGCGCTCTACCCCCCTATAATATGCAAGGCTTGGCCTTGAGGTGAGCAGCAGTAGCTGTGTCGGCACGTTAGGATGTGTTAGGCTACGCTTGATACGTTACGTTTAGACAGGTTAGGACAGGACAGCTTCGACTTTTGCGCTCTAGACAGCTATTCGGTGGGTTTGTCCGCCCTACTGTGCTCAAATATGCTCTGTTTGGCACTGGAGAGGACAGCAATGGTGTCCATTGGCACGTTAGGTTGTGTTATGTTACGTCCAGTTATGTCACGTTTGGTCAGGTTAGGAGAGAATAGCTTTGACTTTTGTGCTATACACTGCTCTACGGTTGATTTTTGAGCTCTACTGAGCTGTAATGTGTTCTGCTTCGCTATGCGGAGGACAGCAATAGTGGTCGCGGCACGTTTGAATGTGTTTGGCTACGCATGGCTTGGTTAGGGTAGGTTAAGTTTGGTTAGGATGGCTTTGTCGTTTGTGCTATACGCTGCTATTCGGAGGATATTTGCGCTCTACATTGCTCTACTATACACTGCTCGACCCTGGGGAGCCCAGTGATAGTTGTCTCGGGACGTAACGTTGAGTCAGGCTACGTTTGGCTACGCTACCTTATCTTGAGTTATGTTTGGATACATACGACTTTCGTGGTATACACTAATATTCGGTGGACTTCCACCCTCTACTGTGCTCTGCTATATTCTGCTTGGTCATGGGAAGTCCAGCAATAGTGGTCGCGGCACCTTATGATGAGTTAGGACATGTTTGGTTAGGTTGTGATGGTTTGGCTTAGGCATGGGCAGCGTAGACTTTTCCGATATGCACTGGGATTCTATGGATTTCTGCGTTCGACTATCCACTAATATGTTCCAGTTGGTTCTGGGGATGTCAGCAATCGTGGTCGCGGGACGTCAGGTTGAGGTAGGTTACGTTTGGCTACGTTAGGCTGAGCTAAGTTTGGTGAGGCTAGTTTTGACTTTCGTAGTATGCGCTGTATCCCGATGTATTTCTGTCATTTGCGGTGTTCCACCACATTCTGCTTGGCTCTGCGGAGGCCAGGAGCAGTGGTCGCGGCATGTTACTTTGCGCTATGCTGCGGTTTGTTAGGTTAGGCTAGGTCAGATGACGTTAGGGTATCCTCGACTTTTGTGCTATTTACTGCAATGCCGTGGGTTTTTGCGCTCTACTGCGCTCTAGTACATTCTGCTTGTATATGTGGCGGCCAGCGATAGTCGTCTCGTCATGTTGGGTTGTGTTAGGTTGCGTTTGGATATGTTGCGTTTGACTACGTTAGGAGATTCGGCTTTGACTTTTGTGCTTTACACTGCACTGTGGTGGATTTCTGCGCTCTGATCTGTTCCAACATCTTCTGCCTGGCTGTGGGGAAGCCAGAGATAGTGATCTCGGCACGCTAGTTTGAGTTATGTTACGTTTGGTAAGGTTAGGTTATGTAAAGCTCGGTCAGGTTGTCTTTGTCTTTCATGCTATACACTGCTGTTCGGTGGATTTCTGCACTCGACTGTGCTCTACTATATTCTGCTTCTCCCTGTGCACGCCAGCAATTGTCGCGGCACCGTATGTTGAACTGGGCTACGTTTCTATGTGTTACGTTTGGCTAGGTAAGGATAGGCTACTCTGACTTTTGTGCTAACTACTGCTGTTCGGTGGATTTCTGCGCTCTAATGTACTGTAATACGTTCTGCTTGGATCTGGGGTGGCCAGTAATAGTACTCCCGGCACGTCAGCCTGAGTTATGTTACGTCCCGTTTCGTTAGGTTGGGATGGCTTTGCTAGGATTTCTCCGACTTTTGTGCTATGCACTGCTATTCCGAGGATGCTCGCGCTCTACATTCCTCTACCATACTCCGCTCGGCTATGGCGAGGCGTGCTATAGAGGGCGTGTCACTTTGTGTCGAGTAATGTTACGTTTGGTTATGTTACGTTAGGCTACGTTTAGTTAGTATAGCTTCTGCTTTCGTGCTGTACACTGCTTTTCTGTGTATCTCTGCGATCTACTGCACTCTACTACCTTACGTTTAGCTCCGGGGAGACCAAGAGCAGAGGTCGCGGCACGCTACGTTGAGCAATGCTGCGTCGCTGTATGTTGGGTTAGGTCAGGATAGAATATGATATGTACGGCTTTTTTGATATGCTCTGCAATGTGGAGTATTTCTGTTCACTACTGTGCTCTAGTACGTTCTCCTTTCCTTTGTGGAGGCCAGCAATAGTGGTCTCGAAACGTTAGGTTGAGTTAGACGCTGCTAGGGTATGTCACGCTTTGCTGGGTTACGATATGCTACTGTGACTTTTGCGCTTTTCACTGCTATTCGGTGGATATCTGCGCTCTAATGCCCTCTAATACGCTCCGCTTGACTCTGGGGTGCCAGCAATATTGGTCTCGTCACGTTATGTCGAGTTACACAACGTTTGGACGGCTTATGGGGGGCCAAATTCTGTGAGGATATGTCAGACGTTTGTGCCATACATTGCAATGCGGTGGACTTCTGCGCTGTTCTGTGCTCTGGTATTTTCTACTTGGCTCTGGGGAGGCCAGAAATATCAGTCTCGGCATGTTAGGATGAGTTATGTTATTTTTGGCTAGTTTAGGTTGGGTTGTGTTCGGTAACGGTAGCTGTGACTTTCGCGTTATACACTGCTATTCGGTGGATTCCTGCGCTCGACATTGCTCTACGATACTCCGCTCGACTATGTGGATGCGAGCAATGGTGGCCGTGGCACGTTACTTTGAGTTATATTATGTTGTGTTCGCTGCTCGTCAAGTTGAGTTATGCTACGTTTGGTTTGGTTAGGTTTGGCCAGGCTATGCAACGGTAACCACGGCTTTTCTGCTATTCTCTGCATTGTGGTGGATTTCTGCGCACTACTGTGATCTAGTACATTCTGCTTCTCTGCGGTGGGCAGCAATAGTGATCTCGTCATGTTAGGTTGAGTTAGGCTGCGTTTGGATATGTTACGTTTGGCTACGTTATGATAGGCTACTCTGTCTCTTGTGCTGTACACCGCTATTCGGTGCATTAGTGCGTTCTATTGTGCTCTAATATGCTCTGCTTGGCGCTGGATAGGCCAGCAATATTGGTGTCGTCACGTTATGTTGGGTTACACCACTTTTGGGTAGGTTATGTTAGGTCAAGTTAAGTCATTATATGTTTGACCTTTGCGGCATACACTGCAATGCGGTGGATTTCTGCGATCTGCTGTGCTCTAGTATACTCTGCTCGGCTCTCGGGATGCCAGCGACAGTGTTCTCGGCACTTTAGATTGAACTATGCTACGTTCGGTTATGCTACGTATGGTGAGATTAGGATGGGATAGTATGGACTCTTGTGCTATACGCAGCTATCCCCGAATTTCTGCGCTCTCCTGCCCTCTAGTAGATTCTGCTTGGCTATGGGGAGTCCAGCAGTGTTGGTCTAGGCACGTTTGTCTGAGGTATGCTATGTTTGGTCATGTTACGTTTGGTTATGTCAGGATAGGACAGCTTTGGGTTTTGTGCTATATACTAATATTCTGAGGAGTTCTGTGCTCTACTGTGCTCTAATATGCTCTGCTTTGAACTGGGAGCCAGCAATAGCGTTCTCGGCGCGTTTGGTTGTGTTAGGCTACATATGGTTAATCTACGTTTCGCAAGGGTAGGAGAGTGGGGCCGTGACTTTAGTGCTATACACTACCATTCGGTGGATTTCTGCGCTCTTCATTGCTCTAATATGCACTGCTTGTCTTTTGGAGGGACAGCAACACTAGTCTCGGCCCCGTACGTTTAGTCAGGTTGCGTTTGCTTATGCTACGCTTGGTTAGGTTAGGACAGGATAGCTTAGACTTTTGTGCTATGCGCTGCTCTCGGCGAGTTTCCGTGCCCTACGTTGCTCTTATATCCTCTGCTCCACACGGTGGGGGCCAGTAATAGTGGTCTTGGCCCGTTATGTTGGGTAGGCTAAGATTGGCTACGTTACGATGGTTTATGTTGGGCATTAATGGATGCGGCTTTCGCGGCATACACTGATTTTCAGTGGATTCCTCCGCTCTACTGTGCTCTACTATATTCTGCTTGACCGTGGGGAGTACAGCAATTGGTGGCGGCACCATACGTTGAGCTGCGTATGTGTCTACGCAGAGATTCATAGATAATTAGCGTATAGCACAAGAGTCAAAGCTATCCTGTCCTATCCTAACCAAACGTATCGCAACCTGATGTGACCTAGCTCATCTCAACGTCTCGATACTACTGTTTCTGCCCTCCCCAGAGTCAAGCAGAACGTATTAGGGGAGGGTAGAGCGCACAATCGCATACAATCGCTGAGAATAGCGCAATAGTTGAGGCTACCGTGTCCTAACGTAACCATACGTAACATAACCGAATGTAGCTTAAGTCATCCTAACGTGCCGAAACTACTATTGCTTGCCCCATTGAACCAAGCGGAATATACTACAGCAGAGCAGAACGCAGTAATGCATAGCATTGCAATGTACAGCACAATGTGGATGGTGCCCGAGCCTAATCTGTACTAACCTAACCCAACCGAACGTAGCCTAACTCAAGCTTCCGCGCAGATACCACTATTACTCGCCTCCACAAAAACAAGCAGAATACAGTGGAGCAACACAAGGCGCAGAAATCCGCCGGATATCATCGTATAGCACGAAAGTCATCGCTAACCTATCCTAACCTGAAGAAGCGTAACATAACCGATAGAAGCCTAACCCACCATAGAGTGACGAGACTACTATAGATGGCCTCCCCAGAGGTAAGCAGAGCATATTAGAGAAATGTAAAGCGCAGAATTCCGCCGAATATCAGTACATAGCACAAGAGACAATGCTACCTTATCCTAACCAAGCCAAACGAAACGTATCCAAACGTAACATAACTCAACCTAACGTGCTGGGACTACTATTGCTGCAATCCCCAGAGGCAAGCAGAACATACTAGAGCACAGTAGAGCACTGGAATCCGCCTACTACCAGTGCACAGCACGAAGGTGAATGCTACCCTAACCAAACATAGCAGAACCGGCACTAACCCATAGTAACATAGTTCAACATAATGTGCAGCGGCCACGGTTGCTGGCCAGCCACAGCCAAGCAGAACATATATTGTACAGTAGGCCGCTGAAATCCATACGATCGCAGTCTATATTAGAGAAGTCTATGCTACCCAAGGACAACCCAAACCAAAGAACCAAACCCGACGGAGGCTAACGCAACGTAACGTGCTGCGACCGCTTTTGCTGGACTCCGCGGGGTGATGCTTAATACGGTAGTGTAGAGTATAACGTAGAAATCCAGCTAACATAAGTGTATACACGAAAGGCAAAGTTATCCTAACCTAACCCAAACTAATGTAACCTAACCGAACGTAGCCTAACTCAAACTAGCGTGCCGAGACCACTTCTACTGGCATGCCCATAGTCGATCAGAGTATAGTAGAGCAATATCTATATTACACAAATCCGCCGAAGGGCTGAGTGTAGCATAAAATGGAAGACACCATAACCTAACCTGTCCTTACCTATCTTAACCCTTCGTAGCCTAACTCGACATAAGGTGGCGAAACCACAATTGCTGGCCTCCCCAGAGCCAATCAGGGCATATTAGAGTAACGTAGAGCCCGGAAGTCCACCGAATAGCGGTGCACAGCGCAAAAGTCGAAGCCATCCTATGCTAACCTAGACAAACGTAACTCAACCAAACGTAACCTAACTCAGCCATAAGTAGCGAGACCTCTATTGTTGCCCTCCCATCAACCGAGAGGAATTTATTATAGCACAATGGAACGCAGAAGTCCAGCGAATAGCAGTGTATATCATAGGAGGCAATGCTGTCTTATCCTAACATAACAAATTGTCACAACGCCAAACGTAACGTAAGTCAACCCAACGTGTCGCACCACCGGTGCTGGCGGCACCATGGCCTGCAGAACGTAGTAGACCAGAGTATAGCCAGACGTCCACCGAGTAACAGCGTATAGCATGAAAGTCAATGCTATCCTTACCGAACTTAACCTAACCTATCCTAACCAAACGTAGACTAACTCAACATAACCTGTCGCTACTACAATTGCTGGACACACGGATCCAAGCAGGGCATATTAGAGCTTAGTAGAACGCAGATACCCACCGAAGATCGGTGTATATCACAAATGTCAGAGCTACCCAATCCCAACATAACCAACCTACACATAACCAAACGTTACGTACTAAAGCCAACGTTCCAAGAGCACTACTGCTGGCTTCCAGAGAACCAAGCAGAACACGCTAGAGCGCTGTACAGCGAAGATGTTCAGCGACAAACAGTGTATAGCACAAGGTCAAAAATATCCTATTCTAACCTAACGAATCTTAACATAACAGAATGTAACTTAACTCAAAATAACGTGCCGAGACCACTACTGCTGGCCTCCCCAAGGCACAGCGGAACATACAAGGGCACAGTAGAGTGCAGAAATGCATGGAATAGCAGCGCGTAGCAAAAGTGTCTAGCTATCCTCTCATAGAATACAAATCGTAACATAAACAAATGTGACCATGCTCAACATAACGAGCCGCGAACACTATTGACGGCCTCCCGGTGGCCGCGCAGAATGTAGTAGAGCAGAGTAAAGCGCAAGAATCCATATAATCGCAGTGTATAGCACAAAATTCGGCGCTACACTATCATTACCTAATCAAGCGTAACGTAACCAAGTGCACCGTAATGCAACCTAGCGTGCCGAAACCACTGTTGTTGACATCCCTAGGGCCAAGCAGATATTAGTAGAGCATAGTAGAAAGAAGAAGTCCACCAGAAAAAAGTGTACAGTACGAAAGTCAGAGCTACCCTTACCGAAGTCAACCTAACATAACCTAACCAAACGTAGCCTAACTCTTCATAATTTGCCGAGGCCACAATTGTAGGCCTCCCCAGATCCAAGCAGATCATACCAGAGCACAGTAGAGAACAGAAATGCACAGAACAGCAGTGCGCAGCAAAAAAGTCAAATCTATCCCGTTCTAACATAATAAATCGTAACATATCCAGACGTAACCTAGCTCATCCTGATGGGCCGAGACTAGTTCTGCAGGCCACCGCAGATGCTCGCAGAGTATATTAGAGAAGAGTATAATACAGAAATCCGTGGATCCGCAGTGTAACGCAGAAGAGTTGAAGCTATCCGCACCTAACCCAAACTAACTTAACACATCCGAACGTATCCAAGCTCCACCTAACGTGCCGAGGCCACTAATTCCGGCCTCCTCAGAGCCAAGCGGAATATACTAGAGAGCAGTAGATCGCAGAAATCCGCCGCATCGCAGTTCACAGCACAATAGTCAAAGGTATCCAAACCTCTATTTAACTATGCCATACAAAAGCAAACAAAGCCTAACTCAAAATGACGTGCCGAGACCAAACTTGCTAGCCTCTCTAGATACAAGCAGAACATACTATAGCACAGCAGATCGCACAAATCAGCCGAATATCTGTGTACAGCACGAACGTCAAAGGTACCCTTTCCTGACCTAATCAATCGCGACACAGCCGAACGCAACATATCTCTACCTAAGGTACCGAGACGACATTTGCTACCCTCCCCAGGGCAGAGCAGAACATACCAGAGCGCAGTAGAGCGCAGAAAGACCCCGAATAGCAGTGTATAGCCAATAAGTCAAAGCTATCCTACACTGACATAAAAAACCATTACACAACCAAACGTAACATAACTCAGCCTAACCTGCCGCGACAAATATTGCTACCCACCACAGTGTCGAGCAGAACATATCAGAGGAGAATAGGGCACAGAAATCCATAGAATCGCTGTGTATAGCATTGAAGTCAAAGCTACCCTATCGTAACCAAGCAAAACGTAACATAATCGAACGTAACATAGCACAAACTGACGAGGCGAGGCCTGTATTCCTGGCATCCGCAGAGCCTCCCAGAACACATTAGAGGAGAGTATAGCACAGAAACCCATAGAATCGCAGTGTACAGAAGAAATGTCAAAGGAATCTGAACACAACCCAAACAAACAAAACATAACCAAACGTTGGCTAACTGAACACAACGTGACGCGGCCACTATTGCTGGCCTCCCAATAGCCAAGCAGAAAATATTAGAGCTCAGTAGAGCGCAGAAGTCCACCGCACTGCAGTGTACATCACGAAAGGCAACGATATCCCTACATAAGCAGACCTAACCCAACATAACCGAACGCAGACTAACTCAATATAACGTGCCGAGACCACAATTTCTGGCCTCCCCAGATCCAAGCAGAACATACTAGAGCACAGTAGAGCGCAGGAACGCACAGAATAGCAGTGTGTAGAAGGAAAGTCAAAGATATACAAACCTAACCCATACTGACGTAAACTAGCCAAACCTAGAACAATTCAGCATAACGTGCCGCGACCACCTTTGCTGGCCCAGCCAGGGGTAGGCAGTGCATAGTGGAGCACAGCAGAGCGAGAAAGTCCACCGAATAACAGTGTATGGCACGAAAGTCAAAGATATACCGACGGAAGTAAACGAAACGAAACGTAACTGAACGTAGCGTATTAAAAACAACCGTGCCAAAACGGCTGCTCCTGGCATCCCCACCGTCAAGCAGAAAATACTAGAGCACAGCGTCGCGCAGGAATCCGCCGCATTGCAGTGATTAGCGCGAAAGACGTACGTATCCTTGCATAACCTGACATAACCTAACCAAACCGAACGTAGAATATCTAAACTTAATATGCCGCAATCACTGTTCCTGGCCTCCCCAGAGGCAAGCAGAAAGCAGTAGAGCACGGTAGATCACAGTAGCCCGAGGACAACCCGTGCAAAGCACAAAAGCCAAAGTAGCCTATGCTAACCTGGCGAAACGTAGTGTATCCAAACCTAACCTACCTCAACCTAACATGACGGGACAGATATTGCTGAGCTCCACAGGGGTAAGGAGAGTGTACTAGAGTACAGTAGTTCGCAGAAGACCTCCGCATTGCAGTTAATAGCATAAAAGCCGTAGATAACCTAGCACAACCTGCCCTAACTTAGCCTAACAAAACGTAGCATTAGTCAACATAAAGTGCGGCGACCACTGCTCGCGGCATCCCCAGGGCCAAGAAGAATACAGTAGAGCTCAGTTCAACGCAGAAATACACCGAATAACACTGTATAACACGATAGTCATTGCTATCATGCGCGAAGCTAACATAACCCGACGTGACCAAAGGCAGCATAGCTCAACCTAACTTGCCGAGACCGCTACTGCTGGCATCCACATAGCCAAGAAGAATATGCCAGAGAATAGTAGATAGCAGAAGTCCGTCGCATTGCAGCATACAGCACAAAAGTCAAAGATGTCCCTGCCATACATGGACTAACCTACACTATGCGAACGTGGCCAGCTTAACATGACGTGCCGCGACCACTATCGCTGGCCTCCCCAGGGCCGGGTAGAATATAGTAGAGAACAGTAGAGCGCAGAAGTCAATAGGATCGAAGTGTACGGCAGAAAAGTCAATGATATACTGACCTAACCCTAGCTAACGTAACCTAACCAAACGCAGGATATCAGAAACTAACGTGCCGCGACCACTATTGCTGGCACCCGCAGGGCCATGCAGAATATAGTAGCGCACAGTAGGACGCAGAAATACACCGTTCAACACTGTATAATACGATAGTCAGAGCTATGCTAACCGAACCAAACGTAACAGAACCTAACTAAACGTAACGTAACTCAATTTAACTTACCGCGAGCACTATTGCTGGTCTCCCCGGGGCCGAGCTGAAAATATTAGAGGAGAGCAGAGAACAGAAGTCCATGGAATCGCGGTGTATATCAGAAAAGTCAGAGCTACCCGGACCTAACCCAGACTAACGTAACCTAACCGAACGTAGCATCACTGAAAATAACGTGCAACGACCGCTATTGCTGGCATCCCCAGGGCCATGCAGATTTTAGTAGAGCACAGTAGAGCGCAGAGAATCAATGAATATCTGTGCATAGGACTGAAGCCAAAGTCATCCTGAGCTAACAAGGCATAACTAAACCCAACCAAACGTAACCGAACGCAACCGATAATGCAGAGGTCCCTAATGCTGTACTCCACAGAGAAAAGCAGAAAATATTAGCGCACTGCAGAGTGCAGCTATGCGCCGAATAGCAGCGTATAGCACGAAGGTGAAAGTAATTCTACCCTAACCTAACCAAACGCAAAAATTTCCTCGCGTAGCACATCTCAAACTAACGTGCCGAGAACGTTATTGCTACACTCCCCAGAACCAAGAAGAACATATAAGTGGAGTGTAGAGAGCAGAAGTCCATAGAATAACAGTGCATGGCACAAGAGACAAAGTTAGCCTATCCTAACATTACCAAACGTAACATAACCGAACGAAGTCTAACTAGGCCTATCGCGCCGATGAGAGTTTTGCTCGCTACCACAGAGCCAAGCGGAATGCACTAGAGCACAGTACAGCGTAGAAATCCACCGCATTGCGGTGTACATCACAAGAGTCGAAGTTGCCCTATCCTAACCCAACCGAACTTAACGCAACCAACCGGAATATAACTTCATCCAACGTGACGCGTCCGCTACTTCTGACCACCACAGAGCCGAGCAGAACATGGTAGGGGCGAGCAGACATCAGAAATTCATAGTATCGCAGCGTATAGCAGAAGGGTCAACGCTATCCAAACCTAACCAGGGCCAACATAACCTAACCAAACGTAGACTAACTCAACATAACGTGCCGCGACCATTATAGCTGTTTTCACCAGCGCCATGCAGAATGCAGTAGAGCACAGGAGACCGCAGAAATCCACAGAATAACTGTGTATAGCACGAAAGTCGATGCCAACAAACTGAACTCAACCTAGTATAACCTAGCCAATCGAAACTTTAACCCATCTAGCTTGACGAGACCAATATTGCTGGCCTCCAGAGATCCAAGAAGAACATACTAGATCGCAGTACAGCGCAGAAGCCCGCCGAAATGCAGTGTATAGCACAAAATTCGTAATCATTCTATCATAACCGAAGCAACCGTAACATAACCAAACGTGTCCTAAATAAACCTAACGTGCCGGAATCGCCCTTGCTGGCCTCACAGAGCCAAAAAGCACATGCTATAGGGGAGTGTAGCACAGAGATCCAAAAATCTCATCGCAAATCAGAAATGTCGAAGCTAATCAAACCTAACCCTAACTAACGCAACCATCCCAAATGTAGCCAAACACAAAGTAACGTGCCGCGAACACTGTTGCTGGCCTCCCCAAGTCAGAGCAGAATATAGTACAGCCCAGTAAAGCGCAGAATTCCACCGAATAACCGTGCACAGCGCGAAAGCCAAAGCCATCCTTATCAAACTTAGCCTAGTCGTACCTAACCAAACGCAACCTAACTCAACCAATCGTGCCGAAGCCGGTACTGCTGCCATGCCCACAGCCAAGCAGAACATATTAAAGCACAGAAGACCGCAGGAATCCACCGAATGGCATTGAATATCACAAAAGCCAAAGCTATCCTGTCCTAACCTAGCCAAACGTAACATGAGCAAACGTACCCAATGTTGACCTAACGTGCCGAGACCTTTATTGCTGCCATCCCCAGAGCCAAGCAGAACATATTAGAGGTGAGTGGAGCGCTAAAGTGCACAGAATCGCTGTGTATAGCACAAAAGCAAAAGCCGTCCTACCCTAACATAGCCAAACGCAACACAACCAAACGTAACATTTCACAAACAAATGTGCCGAGATCACTATTGCTGGCCTGCGAGGATCCGAGCGGAACACACCAGAGCAGAGTAGAGGACAGAAATCCACCGTATAGTAGCGTAGAGAGGAAAAGTCGAAGCAATCTTATCTAACCTAACCAACTGTAACATAACTAAACGTTTCTAACTCAACCAAGCTCACCGCGACCATTACTGCTACCTTCCTCATAGCTGAGGAAAACATACAAAAGGAGGATAGGGCGCAGAAAATCATAGAATCGCACTATATAGCTCAAAAGACGGAGCCACCCCATCCTAAGCTATCCAAACGTAACATAAGCGAGAGTAACCTAACACAACCTAATGTGCCGGGAATACTACTGCTGGCCTCCCCATAGCCAAGCAGCATATACTTGAGCACAGCAGAGCGCAGGAAAACACCGAACAGCAGTGTACAGCACGAGAGTGGAAGCAATCCTAACCGCACTGCACTCAACCTAACGTAACAAAACGTAACCTATTTCAACCCATCGTGTCGCGGCCACTTCCTCTGTCCTCCCTGGAGACAAGCAGAACATACTAGGGCACAGTAGAGCTCAGAAATAAACCGAAGATCTGCTTACACGGCGAAAGTCGAAGCTATCCAAACCCGACCCAAATCAACATACCGTAACCATTCGTAGCCTAAATAAACCTGACGCACCGAGAAAGATATTACTGGCCCCCACAGAGTCGAGCAGAGTATCGTAGAGCAACCTAGAGCGTGGAAATCCGCCGAATATCAGTGTATAGCATAAAGGTCGAAGCTATCCTATCCTACCTAATCTGAACGTAGTATAACCAATCGCAACCACACTTAATATAGCGTACCGAGACCACTATTGCTGGAGTCCCCAGAGCCACGCAGAATATAATAGGTGACAGCAGAGCGCGGAAAGCCACCAAATAGCGGTGTATAGCACAAAAGTCAAATATGCCCTAACCAAACCAGAACAATACTAACCTAACCAAACGTAGAATAACTGAACCTAGCGAGACGAGACCTCCATTGCTGGCTTCTCCAGAGTCAAGCAGAATATATTAGAGCGAAGAGATTCACTCAATATCTGTGTATAGCACAAAAGTCGCAGCCATCCTAACCGAACCGAGCCTAACCAAACCTAACCGAACGTTTCATATCTCAAACTATCTTGGCACGCCAGCCATTCCTGGCCGCCCGTGATTCGAGTAGAGAATAGTAGAGCAACGAAGAGCGCTGAAATCCTCCGAAAAGCAGTGCATAGCACAAAAGTCTGATTTATTCTATCCCAAAATAACGTAACGTAGCATATCCAAACGAACATATCTCAACCTAACGTGCCTACGCCGCCATTGCTTACCTCCCAGGGACAAGCACAAATTACTTGAGCACAGTAGAACGCAGGAAGTCACCAAAGTGCAGTGCATCGCAAAAAAGTGAGAGGTAACATAAGCTAACCTAACATACCGCAACCTAATCTAACGTAGACTGACTGAATATAACGTGCCGCGAAATCTATTTCTAGCCTTCCCAGATTCGGGTAGAGTATAGTAGAGCACAGTAGTCCGCCGAAATCCACCTTAAAGCAGTGTATACAACGAAAGCCAAATCTATCCAAGCATATCAAAGCACACATAACCAAGCCTAACGCAGGCTAACTCACACTAACTTGCCGGGACATCTATTACTGGCCTCCCCAGAGGAGAGCAGAGTATAGTAAACCAGGATAGATCGTAGAAATCCACATAATAACAGTCTATATCTCAAATGTCATGACCATTCTGTCCTAACCTAACCACTCGGAACCGAACCAAACGCAACCAAACTCAACCAAACGTGCCGCCACCACTATTGCTGGCTTCCCCAGAGACAAGCAGGACATATTAGAGCAGAGTAGGGCGCAGAAATCTACGGAATCGCAGTTTACAGCAGAAAAGTCAGAGATATCCAAGCCTAACCCAAACTAACATAACCTAACCTAACGTAGCCAAACTCAACGTATCGTGCCGCGACCATTTCTTCCGGGCTCCCCAGGGTCTAGCAGATTACAGTAGAGCATAGTAGAGGGCAGGAACCCACCGTATGGCAGTGTATAGCACGAAAGTCAAAGCCACCCTTACCAAACCTAGCCTAACGTAACATAACAGAACGTAACCCAACTCAACCTAACGTTCGGCGACCACTACTGCTAGCCTCGCCAGAGCCAAGCAGAATGTACTAGAACCGAGCAGATCGCAGGATTCCTCCGAGTAGCTGCGTATAGCACAAGGGTCAGAGCAATCCTATCCTAACCTAACCAGACGTAACATAAGCGGACGTAACGTAACCGAACCTGACGTGCCACAACCGCTGTTGCTGGCCTCGCGGGAGCTAACCAGATAATACCAGAGATATAGGACTCTGTAACTTACCGGATTGCAGTGTATGGCGCAAGAGACAAAGCCATCGTAACTATACGTAGCCAAACCTGACCCGACCAAACGTAACATAACTAAACCAAACCTGCCGAGTGCACTATTGCTGGGGTCCGTAGAGAGAAGCAGATTGCGATAGCGCACAGATGAGCGCAGAAACCCACAGAATAAAATTGTGTAGCATAAAAGCCACAGCTATCCTAACCTAACTCAACGTAATCTAATGTATCCAAACATAATCTATCACAACCTAACGTGCGGCAACCATTACACCTTCCTCCCGAGAGTCGAGCAGAGCAGAGTAGAGCATTGTAGAGCATTGCACTCCGGTGAGGCGGATTTCTGTGCTCTACTGTGCTCTAGTATATTCTGCTATAATCCGGGGATGCAAGCAATAGTGGCCTCGACAGGTTAGTCTTAGTTCAGCAACGTTCGGTTATGCTACGTTTGGTTAGCTTAGGGTAAGATAGTTACGACTTTCTGCTATACACTGCTGTACGTTGAATTTCTGCGCTGTACTGTGCTCTAGTATGTTCTGCTTTGCTCTGGGCAGGCCAGCAATGGCGGCTTCGGGACGCAAGTTTGATTTATGTTACGTACGGCTTGGCTAGGTTCGGACATGTTTGGTTAGTATTGCTTTGAACTTTGTGCTGTACACTACTATTCGGTCGATACCTGCGCATTGCCTTACTCTACTAGCACCTGCCTGTCTCTGGGGAGGCCAGCAATAGCGGTCGTGGCAGGTTTGGTTCAGTTATGTTACGCTTGCTTATGATATGTTTGGCCGAGTTTGGTCAGGGTTGCTTAGACTTTCGTGCCAAGCACTGCTATTCGGTGGATATCTGCACTCTACTGTGTTCTAGTATATTCTGCTTGGCTATGGGGTGGCCAGCAGTATTGGTCTCGGCGCACTAGTCTGGGTTATGTTGCGTTTGGTTATGTTACGATTTGCTATGTTAGGATAGCATACCTTACACTTTTGCGCTATATACTGCTATTCGATGGATTTCTGCGCCCTTCAGTGCGCTATGACACATAGCTCGTCCCTGTGCACGCCAGGAATAATGCTGTCGGCTCGTTAGGTTGAGATATATCACGTTTGGCTTTGTTATGTTTAGTTAGGTTTGATTACAACGGCTTTGACTTTTGTGCTGTACACTGCGATTAAGATGATTTCTGCGTTCTAGATTGCTCTGCTATACTCTGCTTAGCTCTCGTGAGACCAGCAATAGCGGTCGCGACACGTCAGTTTGGGTTACGTTACGTCTGCTTATATTACGTTTGGTTAGGTTAGGATAGGCATATTTTGTCTTTTGTGCCATACACTGCTATTCGGTGGTCTTCCGCGGTCTACTGTGCTCTAGTATGTCCTTCTACTCTCCGGGGAGGCCTACAATAGAGGTGTCGGCTCGTTAGGCTTAGTTATTCTACGTTTGGGTAGGTTTGGTTAGGGCAGGATAGATTTGGATACCTTTGACTTTTGTATTATACAGTGCTATTTCGTGGCCTTCTGCGCTCTATTGTGCTTTAGCATATTCTGCTTGGCTCTGGGGAATCCAGTGACAGTGGTCTCGGCACGTTAGCTGAAGTAACGTTGTGTTTGGATATATTATGCTTGGACATGTTTTGATAGGATAGATTTGACTTTTGTGCTACACACTGCTATTTGGCGGATTCCTGCGCTCTACATTGCTCTACCCTAATCTGCTAGGCACTGGGGAGGCCAGCATTACTGGTCGCGGCAAGTTACGTTGTGTTTGGCTACGTTAGGTAAGGTCATGTTTGCTTGTGTTTGGTTTGGATATCATTGACTTCTCTGCTGTACACGGCGATCCTATGGATTTCTGCGCCCTACACAATTCGAATATGTACTGCTTGGCTCTGGAGAGGCCAGCAATAGTGGTGGCCACACGTTTGGTTCAGTTCGGTTTCGTGTGGTAGTGTTACGGTTCGTTAGGTTAGGAAAAGGTAGCTCTGACTCATGTGCTATGCATCCCCATTCGGTGTATTTCTGCACTCTATGTTGCACTAGTATGCTCCGCTTGTCTCTCGGAAGGGCAGCAACACTAACCTCGGCGCATCAAGTTGAGATATTGCACGTTCAGTAAGGTAAGGATAGGACATTTTGGGCTAGGATTTCTTCCACTTTTGTGATATACACGGCAATGCGGTGGATTGCTGCGCTCCTCTATGCTCTAGTATATTCTGCTTGAAACTGGGGAGGATAGAAATTATGTTCTCGGCACGTTAGGTTGGGTCATGCTGCGTTTGGCTAGGTTACGTTTGGTTATGTTAGGATAGGGTAACTTCGGCTATTGCGCTATATAATGCGATTCGGTGGACCTCTCCTCTCTACTCTGCTTTAGTATGCTCTGCTTGGCGCTGGGGAGGCCAGCAACGTTGGTCGTGGCGCGATTGTTTGTGTTAGGCTACGTTTGTGAATGTTACGATTGGTTGGGTAGGATAGGGTAGCTTTGGCTTTCGTGCTTTACACCAATACTTGGTGGACTTCTATGCCCCACATTGGCCTACAATACCCTGTCTGTCTCTGGGGAGGCCAGTAATAGTGGCCTCGGCGCGTTAGGTTCGGTTAAGATACGGTTCGTTGTGTCATGTTTGTTTCGGTTATGCAAGGGCAGCTTTGGCTTCAGTGCTACGCACAACTATTCTGTGGATTTCTGCTCTCTACTGTAATATAATATTCTCTGCTTTGTTCTGGGGAGGCAAGGGATTGTGTCCGCGGCGCGTTAGGTTGGTTTCGGTTACGTTCTGTTATGACACGTTTGGTTAGGGTTCCGTAGAATATCTTTGACTTTTGTGCTATACAGTACTATTCGGTGGATTTCAGGACTCCTCGTTGCTCTGCTACACCCTACTTGACTCTGGGGATGCCAGCAATAGCCGTCGTGGCACGATAGGTTGGTTTATGTTACGTTTGATTAGATTAGGCTGGGTTATGGTTCGCCAGGGTTGATTTGACTTTTGTGTTAGAGACAGCTATTCGGTGAACTTCTGGGCTCTACTGTGCTCTAATATGTTCTACTTGACCCTGGGGAGGTCAGCAATGGTGGCCTCAGCACGTTAGATTGAGTTAGGTTACGCTTGGCTTGTCTAAGTTAGGTTAGGTTTGGTCAGGGTATCTTTTACTTTTGTGGTATACACTGCTTCTCCGTCGATATCTGCGATCCGTATTGCTCTATTAGCCTCTTGTTGTCCCTTGGGAGTATAGCAAAATTGGGCGTGGCATGTATTGTTGTGCTAGGTTACGCTTGGTCTTGTTAGGGCAGGTTAAGTATGGTTAGTGTGGCATTGGCGTTTGTGATATACAATGCTACCTGGCGCACTTCTGCGATTTTCTGTGCTGCAATACATTCTGCTTGGCTTTGTGGTGGCCCGCAGTAGTGCTCGCGGCACGATAGGTTTAGTTCTGTTGTGTGTGTTCATGTTACGTTCGGAGTGGTTAGGAGTGGATAGCCTAGACTGCTATACGCCGCTCTTCGGTAGACGAGCGCGCGCTTCGTTGCTCTACTACTCGACTCTGGGGGTCCAGCAGTTGCGGTCTCGACACATTAGGACGACATGTATAACGGTTGGACATGTTACGTTTGGTTTGGTTAGGACAGTATATCTTTGACGCTTATGCTGCACGCCGCTATTTGGCGGCCTTGTACCCTCTACTGTGCTCCAGTATAATCAGCTTGGCTCTGGGGAGGCCAGCAGTAGTGGTCTCGGCAAGATAGGTCATATCAGCGTGCGTTTGTCTATGACACGTTTGATTCGGATAGGATAGGATATCTTTGACTTCTGTGCTGTACACCGCTATTCGGTGTGTTACTGCGCTCTACATTGCTGTAATATGTTCTGCTTGGCTCCGCGGGGGCCCGCAACACTAGTCTCGGCAGCTTACGTCGAGTGAGGCTGCGTTCTGTTAGGTTAGGTTAGGGCAGGTTCGATTAGGGTACCTTCAACTTTTGTGCTATACGGTGCAATGCGGTATATTGCTGCTCCCTACTGTGCTCCAGTTAGTTCTGGTAGGCCTTCCGGAGGCAAGCAACGGTGATCTCGGCACGTTAGGTTGAGTTAGGCTAACGTTCGCTTATGCTAAGTACGGCCATGATGGTATAGGGTAGCTCCGACTAATGTGCCATGCTCTGCGATTCTATGCATTTCAGCGCCCTACTCTCCTAGAATATGTTCTGCTTGGCTCTGGGGATAGCAGCATTATTTGCCTCGGCACGTTAGGATGAGACTGGCTACGTTTGGTTACGCTATGTTCGCTCAGGTGAGGTAAGATAGCTATGACATTTGCGTTGTACACTGCAACACGGCTGATTTCTGCGCTCCTATGTGCTCTCATATGTTCTGCTCGTCTCTGGGAGCCCAGCAGTTATGGCCGTGGCGCGTTTGCTTGAGTTATGTTACGTTTGGTTTGATTAGATTCGGTTATGTTTGGTCAGGATGACTATGACGTTTGTGCTGTACGCTGCTATTCGGTGTATTTCTGCGGTCTAATGTGCTCGAGTATATTCTGCTGGCAATGGGGAAGCCAGCAATTGTGGTCGCGGCTCGTTATGTCTAGCCTTTCTTAGCTTCGATATGTTAGGATACGACTGGTTTGTATAGGATATGTTTGACTTTCTGCTATAAACTGCTATTCGGCCGATACGTGTACAATGTATCGATCCACTGGCATCTGCTTGCCTCTTGGGGGCCAGCAACAGCGGACGGGTAACGATATGTAGGGTTACGATATGTTTCAACGGGATGGCTTTGACTTTTGTGCTGAACACTGTTATTCGTTCCATATTTGCGCGCCGCGATGCAGTACTGTCATCCGATTTTCCTTGCGGCGGCCAACAATGGTGGTCTGGCACGTTTGGTTGAGTCACGTTACGCTTTGTTAGGTCAGGTTAGGCTGCGTCGTCAGGATGGCTTTGACTTTTGCGCTGTACACTCCCATTCTGTGAGGTTCTGCTCTCAAATGTGCTCTAGTATGTCTTCGATGGCTCTGCGGAGGGCAGCAATAGCGGTCTCGGCACGTTAGGTTGACTTATGCTATACTTGGTCTTGTCCAGTTTGTTTGTGTTAGGTTTGGGTATCTCTGGCTTTTCTGATGTACACTGCGATTATATGGATTTCTGCGTTCTACTCCCTAGTAATGTGTTCTGCTTGGCGACGTGGAGGCCAGCAATAGTGGTCGCGGCGCGTTAGGTGGAGTTAGGTTACGTTTCGTTGTGTCACGATTTGTTAGGCTAGGAGAGGTAGATTTACCTTAGCGCCATTGCCTGCTATTAGCCTGCCATGGCCTCGGCACGTTACGATAGGTCATGCTACATTCGGTTAGGTTGGGTTAGGCTAATTTTGACAAAGGTAGCATCAGCTCTTGTGACGTACACTGCTACTCGGTGGTTTTCGGAGCTCTACTGTGCTCTAGTATGCCCTGCTTGTTTCTGGGGACGGCAGGAAGAGTGGTCGCGGCACGTTAGGTTGCGTTGTGTTATGTTTGGTTATGTTGCGGTTGGTTATGCTAGGCGAGGATTGCTTTTACTTTAGTGCCATAGTCTGCTACTAGGTGGATTTCTGCACCCTAAAGTGCTGTAATATATTCAGATTGGCACTGGCAAGGTCAGCAATAGTGGTCTTGGCAGGTTATGATGAGTCACGTTACGTTCGGTTAGGTACGGTCAGGCAAAGTTTGGTCAGGGTTGCTTCAACTTTTGTGCTGAACACTGCTATTCGGTGGATATCTGCGCTCTGCTATGCTCTAGCATATCAAGCTTGGCTCTTGGGATGGCAACAACGGCGGTATCGGCACGTTAGTTTGAGTTATGTGGCGTTTGCTTATGTTACTGTCGGTTAGGTTAGGAGAGGGTAGCTTTGACTTCAGTGGTATAGTCTGCTATTGGGTGGCCATCTGCTCCCTACTGTGGTTTAATATTTTCACCTGGCGCTGGGAAAGCCAGCAAGAGTGGCCTCGGTGCTTTATGTTGAGTCAGGTTACGTTCGGTTTGGCTGGGTTAGGCTAAGTTTGGTTGGGAGAGCCTCACCTCTTGTACTGTACACTGCTGTTCGGTTATTTGTGCGTTCTACTATGCTCTAGTATGTTCCGCTTGGCTCTAAGGAGGCCAGTAGTTGTGGTCTCTACATGCTAGTTTGTGTTAGGCTATGTTTGGTTGTCTAGTATGTTCCGCTTGGCTCTAAGGAGGCCAGTAGTTGTGGTCTCTACATGCTAGTTTGTGTTGGGCTACGTTTGGTTCGGTTATGTTAGCCTGGGATAGGTTTTGATAGACATGACTTTCTCGGTAGACACTGATATTCGGCGAATTTCTACGCTCTTGTGTGCTCCACTACAGTCTGCTCGGCACTGGGGGGGGGGGGCAGTTATCGTTTTCGTGGCGTTTTATGCTCAGCTATGTTGCGGTAGATATGTTACGTTTGGGTACGTTGGGATAGGATAACTTTGACTATTGTGCTATGCGCTGCGATTCTATGGATTTCTGCGCTCTACTCTCCTCTTGTACGTTCTTCTTTGTCCTGGGCAGTGCAGCAATGGTGGTCTCGGCACTTCAGGATAAGCATGGTTACGTTTGCTTACGTTACGTTTGGTCAGGATAGAAGAGAATAGCTTCGACTTTTGTACTATACACTGCTATTCGGTGGATTTCTACGCCCTACATTGATCCACTATACTCGGTTCGTCTCTGGTGTGGCCAGTAATAGTGGCCCCGGGCCGTCATGTTGTGTTAGGCTATGTTTGCGTATTTCCTGTTGGCTTGGGTTAGGCATGGGTAACTTAGACTCCTCTGATAAACACTCCGGTTCTATGGATTTCCGCGTTCCACTATCCACTAATATGCTCTGCGTGGCCCTGGGTATGCCAGCACTCGTGGTCGTGGCACTTCAGTTTGTGCTAGGTTTCGTTTCGTAATGTTAAGATTGGCCACGTCTGGTAGCGATAGCTATGACTTTTGCGGTATACACCGCTATTCGGAAAATTTCGGCGATATACATTGCCCTAGTATGCTCTGCTTGGCTCCGTGGAGGCCGCCGGTTCTAGTCTCGGCTCGTCATATTCAGTTAGGCTACGTTTAGTTACGTTACGTTTGGTTAGGTCAGGACAGGGTAGCTTTAAGGATTGTGCTCTAGACTGCTGTACGTTGTATTTCTGCTCCCTGCACTGCTCTACAATACTCTGCTCGTCTATGGGAGCCCAGTAATGGTGGTATCGGCGCGAGAGCTTGTGTTAGCCTACGATCGGTTTGGCTTTGATAGTCTGGGTTAGGTTTGGATAGCTATGACTTTCGTGGTGTACACTGCATTTTGGTGTATATCTGCAATATACTATGTTCTAGTATGTTCAGGTTGGCACTGGGGAGTCCAGCGATAGCGGTCCCGGCGCGTTAGGTTGAAATATGTTACGTATCCTTATGTTACGTTTGGTTATATCAGGATGGGATATCTTCCACACTTGTGCTATGCACTGCTCTTCGGTGGATTTCTGCCCGCTACATAGCTCTACTATAATCTGCTCGACTCCCGGGCGGCCATCAATAGTGGCCGCGGCTCGATGGCTTAAGCTACTTTCAGTTCGTTTGGGCTAGGTTTGACCACTGACCCTTTTGCTACACACTGCCACTAGGTAAATGTCAGCGACCTACATTGCAATGATATACGCTGCTTGGCTCTCTTGAGGCCTGCAATAGTCGTCGTGGCACCACAGGTTGTGTTGCGTTGCGCTTGGTTATGTTACATTTGGCCAGATTAGGAAGTGTAGCTTTGACTTTTCCGCTATACTCTGCTATTCGGTGGATTTCAGGGCTCTACACTGCTCTAGTATGCGCTGCTTGGCTTTGGGAAGGGCAGCAATAGTGGTCTCGGCACATTAGGTTGAGATACGCTATGTTTGGCTATGTTGTGTTGGTTTCGGTTAGTTTTGAGTAGCTTTGTCTCTTTTGATATACACAATGATTCTACGGATCTCTGCATTCTACTTTCCACTGGAGTGTTCTGCATGGTTCTGGGGAGGCCAGCAACAGTGGTCGCGGCACGTCAGCTTGAGGTATGCTGCGTTCGCTTATATTACGTTTGAAAGATAAGGACAGGGTGGAGCCTGCTTTTGCTCTATAGACTTCTAGCTGGTGGATTTCCACGCTCTACATTGCCCTACTATACTCTGCCACCCTCTAGGGAGGCCAGCACTAGTAGTCCCGGCTCCATAGGAAGAGTTAAACTACGTTTGGTTAGGTTACGGTTGCTATGGCTATATCTGGTTTAATTTGGCTTTCGCGGTATAGACTGGTATTCGGTGAACTTCCGCGCTCTGCAGTTCTCTGTTATACTCTGCTCGGCCCTGGGAAGGCCAGCAATAGTGGTCGCGGTGCGTTAGGTTCAGTAAATCTACGATTGGATGTGCTTGGTTGGGATTGGTTAGTTTAGGATGTGTCCGACCTTTGTGCTTTAAAGTGCAATTTGGCGGATTTCACAACGTTGCTGTCCTATACTCTGTCCCCCTCTGGGGACGCCAGTAAAAGTGGCCCCGACAAGTCAGTTTGCGTTATGCTACCTTCGATTAGGTTATGCTACGTTTGGATATGTTTGGATAGATTTGGCTTCCGTGGCGTACACTCTTATTCGGTGGATTCCTGTCCTCTACTGTGCTCTACTCTAACCGGCTAGACCCTATGGAGGCCAGCAATGGTGGTCGCGACACATTACGTTGTGCCTTGCTATGTTAGGTTTGGTTACGTTAGTTTGGATTTGGTTTGGTTACCTTTGACTTTTCTGATGTACGATGCGATTCTATGGACTTCTGCACCCTGCTCTCCTCTAATATGATTCCCTGCTCTGGGGAGGTCAGCAATAGTGATAGCGGCACGTTTTGTTGATTTTGGTTACGTTTGGTGGTCATACGATTGGTTAGGTTTGTACAGGGTACCTTTGACCTTTGCGCTTCATACTGCTTTTCCGTGGACATCTACGGTCTACTGTGCTCTAATATGCTCCGCTTTGCTCTGGAGAGGCCAGAAATAGTTGCCGTGGCGCGTTAGGTTTTGTTATGTTAAGTTTGTTTGGCCGTAGTTCGGATATCGTTGACTTTCGCGCCATATGCTGCCATTCTATGTACCCCTGCGCTCCACTCTCCTCTAATATGCCCTGCTTGGAGTTGGCGAGGCCCGCAATTGTCGGCTAGGCACGCTAGGTAGGGATTGGTTACATTTGATTGTACTAGGTTATATCAGGTTAGTATAGGATATCTCATACTTTTTTGTTATACACTGCTATTCGGGCGATTTCAGCGTTCTACATTGCTCTGATATACTCTCCTTAGCACTAGTGAGACCACCAATAGCTTTTGTGGCACGACAGGTTGGGTTACGCTACGTCTGCTTATGTTACGTGTGGTCAGGTTGGGATAGGATGACGTCGTCTTTTGAGCTATAAACTGCTATTCGGTGGAATTCTGCGCTCTTTGTTGCTCTACTGTACGCTGCTCGACTTTGGGGAGGCCAGCAATTGCGGTCGTGGCACGTTAGGTTGAATTATGTTACGTTTGGTCTGATTTGGTTAGGCTGCGTTTGGTTAGGATGGCTTTGACTTTTGTGTTATACACTGCTATTTGGTGGCTTTCAGCGATCTTCTGTGCTCTAGTATGTTCTGCTTGGATCTGGGGAGGCCTGAAATAGAGGTCTCGGCTCGTTAGGATTAGCTGTTCCACGTTCGGTTAGGTTTGGTTAGGATAACCTTGACTTCTGTGCTATAAGTTGTTAAGTTATTCTACGTTTGGTTATGTTAGGTTATGACAGGTTAGGTTAGCATATTTTCGACTTTCGTGCTGTGCGCTGCTACCTGGAGACTTTCTGCGCACTTACGGGCTCTAGTTTATGCTGCTTTTCTCTGGGGATGCCAGCTTTTGTGTTCTCGGCACGTTATTCTGAGCTAAGTTGCGTATGGTTATGTTTCGTTTGGATAGGTTAGAATAGGATAGCTTTGACGTTTGCGCAGTACGCTGCTGTTCGGTGGGTTCCTGCGCTCTACATTGCTCTACTGTACTCTGCTCGACTCTCGGGATACGAGCAACTGTGGTACGGCACGTTAGGTTGTGTTAGGTTACGTTTGGCTGGGATAGGTTACATAGTGTTAGGTTAGCATAGGTTCGACTTTATTTGGGCGAGGATCACCGCTCCCGGAGTTGAAGGCATCCCAGGCCAAGCCTTTGTACTGGTTCTGGAGACGTGTGGCGACCGGGTTGCGGCGGCTGTTCAACAGCTGCCTCTGGACCGGTTAGTTCCTGGTATATTGGAATAGAGCGAGATTCGAACAGATCCGCAAACCTGGGAAGCCGCCGGATCCTCCGAAGGCATACCGGCCGATATGCATGCTCGACGAGGCGGGAAAGTTCTTCGAGGGCGTTCTAGATGCCCGTACCTGAGGGCATTTAGCGGACGCCGGTCCCGACCTCAGAGTCAGCCATTTCGGATTCCGGCAGGGTCGGTCGACGATGGACGCGATTAAGCGCGTTCGTATCCAGTCGGATGCTGCCGTTGACCGGCGCGGTGTGGTGCTCTCGGTCGGAGTGTATATAGCCAACGACATCAACACGCCATACGGTATGCTCTGTTGTACCACAGGTATCCCCGGCGCATAATGGCGGTGGTCGGCGGTTCTTTGGCGGAGCGCTCGATCGAGTGTCCTGGACGGTACCCGACCGTCGCTCGGGAGACGAACTGCGGTGTTCCACAGGGATCGGTACCCGCGCTGAACCGCCGGGACTTCGCGTGTGACGCCGTGTAGCGCACTCCACTGCCCCGCGGCTTGAGCCTGGCGTGTTCCGCGGTCGACACGCACGCGATTGCCGCCGGTTCGCGTTGGGAGGAGGCCACGCTGCGCGCAGAAAGCGGTGTAGTTATCTTTCCGAATAGCATCCGGCGAATGGGGCTGAGCATCTCGCCCGAGAAGGCCAAGGCATTGTGGTTTTGACATCTGTCCATGGGGAAGCCGCCCCAGTCACGAACAAGAGTGGGGAGCGTTGTGGTCGAGGTTCGGGACCGGATGGAATAACTCAGTTTCTTCCTGGATGGCCACTGGGGGATCGACGAGCACCTTCTCTAGCAGGAACCCCGCCTGCATGGCATGGCGGTGGAGCTGTGTCGCCTGCTCCCCATCCTGGATGGGCCAGACGCGACGATGCGCCCCCTCTACACGGGAGTCGTTCGCTCGGTGGCCCTTTACGGGGCTCAGATCTGTGCGAACGACCTGGTCGCCGGTCCGCGCAGTCGGGCAATTCTCCGGCGAGTCGCTCGCAGGATGATGAACACGGTCGTGCGCTGTTGCCGCAAAAATTCCCACGAAACTGCGATGGTCCTGGCGGGTGTTCCGTCGTTGGAACCGCCAGCGGCGAGGGAGGCCCGTCTCTACGGAATCCTCCACCGTGGGGCCATTCCTTTAAGGCGTACGTTCCGACTGTCGGTGATAACCGCCTGGCGAGCTCGGCTGAGGAAGCAGAGCAGCCGGCTGCACCTGCTTTTCGGGGTTGTGCTCGCAGTGCTGGATGCATGGGCGCGCAGCGGCAGCCGGAATACTTTCCGTCTGACGCATGTGCTAACCAGGCACGGGTGCTTCGGGTAGTGCCTCCGTCGTGTCGGGCGGGAACGTGGGACTCGTCGTCTCCACTCCGGGGAAAGGCGGTACACGGCGCAGCACACACTGCAGGAATGTCCGGCGTGGGCTAGCGCGCGCCGGGTACTTTGTTGCGTGGTTGGTCGGGACCTTTCTCTCTCCGCGGCCGTGGCCCAAATGACGGAGAGCTTAGGTGCATAGCGTACGGTGGCCTCCATATTCGAGGCGGTTATATTACAGAAGGAGGCCGTGGAGAGAGCCCGCCAGCCTTCCGCGTGCTCCGCGCGCGTAGGGCGGTGGAGGCTACGAGCGCGGCGCCTCTTGGCTCCGCGAGCACAGCCAAATGTATTGCCGCGTTAGGCGACCGCATTCCCAAGCGACGCAGCACGTTCGTCCGTGCCTCTTTCCCGTTGTAACCTAGGTGAGGGTGACCAAAGCCTGGCGGGTGGGGGCCCGTCTGTGCGGAAAACGTGGTCCGGGCGAGCGGAGCCGCGGGGTGGTCCGCAGGGTATGCTTGCGACCCGGCGCGTTGGTATGCGTGGTTTGTGAGCCTCTAAACGAACCGTCTCGCGCGCATGGGCACGGACGTATCGGGTGCGATTTCCCGTCGCGCCGTGAGGGAACTACGGTTGCTTCGCGGGGGCGTTCTGGCATGTGCGAAGCCGCGAAATCCAGGGAGCTCCGAAATGTGAGGGCTGGACATTGTGGAGGTTTTAGAGGCTAAAGGTTCCTCATAACGCAGCCCACTCCCCCAGGGTGTCGGTTATATATGGAAGATTTCCCCGCGTGAGAAATGGTATAGCTTCGACCTTTTTGCTGCACACTCAGTAATAGTAGCCTAGGGACGATAGGTTGAATTATGTTAGTCTAGGGCTACTTCGACTTTTGTTCTGTTCACTGTTATTGCTATGCATTGCCATTCTATGGGCCTCAGCGCTCAATTCTCCTATAATATGCCCTGCTTGGCGGCGGGGATGCCAGCAATAGTTGTCACGGATCGTTGGGTTCAAATATGGTATGTTTGGTGCGGTTGAGTTAGCTTTGGCTAGGTTTGGATGACTTCGACTTTTCTGCTATACCCCGCGTTTCGATGAGTCTCTGCTCTCTTCTCTCCTCTATTATGCTCTACTTTGCAATGTGGAGGCCAGCAGTACTGGTCGCGTCACGTCAGGCATAGTTAGTATACGTCTGGTTACGTTAGGTTGTACTGGATTGGGTTAGGATAGCTTCGACATATGTGCTCAACACGGATATAACGTGGGCTCCTGTGCTCTACTGAGCTCTATCGTATCCTGCTTGTCTCTGGGGAAGCCAG
>NW_016908644.1:182545-264628 GCF_001483705.2 Eufriesea mexicana | reverse complement strand
GGTTTGGATAGCTCTGGGGAGGCCAGCATTGGTGGCCTCGGCACGCAACCCTGAGTTAGGTAACGCATGGCTTGGCTATGTTCGGACAGGTTTGGTTAGTGTAGCAATGACTTCTTTGCAATACACTGCTGTTCGGTCGACATCTGCCCTCTGCATTGCTCTGCTAGCATCTGCTTCTCTCTGCGGAGGCCAGCAATATGGGACGTGGCAAGTTTGTCTTAGCTAGGTTACGATTAGCATCGTCAGGTGTGTTCATGGTTGGTAAGGATGTCTACGACTTTTGTGCTATACACTGCTATTCGGCGGATTTCTGCGATCTGCTCTGTTCTACTATATTCTGCTTGGCCACGGGAACGCCAGAAGTATTGGCCTCGGCACGTTAGTCTAAGTTATGTTGCGTTTGGTTAAGATACCTTTGGTTATGATCGGATGGGATAGCATAGACTTTTGTGCTATTCACTGCTAATCGGCGGATTTCCGTGCTCTACATTGCTCTACTACTCTCTGCTCGGCTCCCGTGATTCCAGCAATAGTGGTCGGGGCAGGTTAGGTTTTGTTAGATTACGCTTGGTTGGGTTAGTATACGTTGTGATAGACTAGTATATTTTTGGCTTTTGTGATACACACTGCTATTTGTTGGATTTCTGCGATCTACTGTGCTCTAGCAAATTCTGCTTCGCTATGTGTATGCAAAACAGTATAGGTCTCGGCACGTTTGCCTAAGCTATGTTACGTTTGGCTGTGTTATGTTTGGTCAGGTTAGGACTGGGTAGCTTTGACTTTTCTGCTCTACATTGCTATTCGGTGGTTGCTGCGATCAACTTTCCTCAAATATGGCTCCGCACGTTAGGTTTAGTTTTGTTACGTGTCGATGTGTTACGTTCGTTTGAGTTAGATTTGGATATCTTTGACTTTCTTGGCATAGACAGATATTCGCTGGATTTCTGTGCTCTACTCTGCTCTAGTGTACTCTGCCCGACTCTGGGGAGGCCAGCAATAGTGGGCTCCACTCGTTATGTTTAGTTAGTTTACGTTTGGTTTGCCTATGATAAGTGAGGTTAGGTCAGGATTTCCTTGACTTCCGTGCATTACACTGCAATTTGGTGGCTTTGTTCGCTCTTCTGTGATCCAGTATATTCTGCTTGTCGCCGGGTAAGCCGGCAACGGTGGTCTCGGCACGTCAGTTTAGGTTAGGCTATGTTCGTTTATATTACATTTCAATATGTTATTATAGGATAGAATTCACTTTTGTGCAATAGACTGCTGCTCGGTGGAATTCTATGCACTACATTGCTCTGCTATACTTTCCTCGAGTCTGGGGAGCGCTTTAATAGTGATCTCGGCACGTTAAGTTTATTTGGGCTACATTTGGTTAAATATCACTGTGGGCTAGGTTCTGATTCCTTTTACTTTCGTGGTATAAACTATTGTTCGGAGGACTTCTGCACTCTACTGTGCTCAAGAATGTTCTTCTTGGCTCTGGGGAGGACTGCAATAGTTGCCTCGGCACGTTAGGTTGTGATTGAATACGTTTGGTGACGTCACGTTTGGTTCGGTTAGGATAGGGAACTCTCGGCTTTTATGCTACACACAGCTATTCGGTGGATTTCTGCTCCCTACTGCGATCTAAAATTCCCTGCCTTGATTAGGGAATGCTTGAAGTGGTGGCCGCGGCGCATTTGTCTGTGGTAGGTCGCGTTCGGTTTGGTTAGCTTTGTTTGGGTTTGGTTAGGATATCTTTGACTTTCGTGCTATACACTGCCATTCACTGGACTTCTGCTCTCTGCTCAAATCTAATATGCCCTGCTGGTCGATGGGCAGGCTAGAAACTGTGGTCTGGGTTCGTTTAGTTGGGATTGGTTACGTAAGATTAGTGCAGATTGGTTCAGGTTTGGTTAGGATATCTACTGCTTTTTGGCTAGACACGGCTATTCGGACGATTCCAGAATCCTACATTGCTCTGCAATACCCTGCTTTGTTCTCGCGCGGCCTGCAACAGCGGTCGTGCACGTCAGGTTGGGTTACGGTATGACAGCTTATGCTACGTTTGGTTGGGTTAAGAGAGGATAGCTTTGGCTTCTGTGCTATACGTGGCAGTTCGGTGTATTTCCGCGATCTACTGTGCTCCAATATGCTCTGCCTGACAGAGGGGAAGCCAGCGATTGTGGCCTCGGCCCGATTGGTTCAGTTGGGTTACGTTCGCATAAGTTATGTTAGTTTGGGTTATGTTTGGATAGATTTGACTTTCGTGGTATATGCAGATATCCCGTGGAATTCAACGCCCTACTGTGCTCTAGTGTCTTCTGCTAGGCTCCGGGGATGCCAGTAATAGTGGTCTCGGCACGATAGTTTGAGATATGGTACGTTTGGTTAGGTTATGTTATCTCCAGTTGGGTACGTGTAGCTTCGACTTTTCCGCTACAAACTGTCACTCGTAGATTCCAGCCTTCCACCGTGCTCTACTCTCATCTCCTAGTCCTTGGGGTGGCCAACAAGGGTGGTCGCTGCACGTTACTTTTAGTTTGGCTACGTCAGGTTAAGTTATACTTGTTTGGGTTAGGCTTGGATGTCTTTGACATTTCAGATATACACTGAGATTCTATGGATTTCTACGCCCTGCTATCACGTTATATGTCCTGCTTTCCTCTGGGGAGGTGAGAAATATCTGTCTAGGCACATTAGTTTGAGTTAGGCTTCGTTAGGTAATGTAACGATTGGCTAAGCTGGGAAAGGATAGCTTTGACTTATGTGCTGTGCACAGCATTTCGGCGGACCTCTGCGCTCTACTGTGCTCCAGAAAATTCTGCGTGTTTCTGTGGATGTCAGCAATAGTGGCCTCGGCGCGTTACGTTCGGCTTGGTTACGTTTGGATATATCACGTTTGGATTCGTTACGATAGGGTGTTGTTGACTTTTGTGGTATACACTGCTCTTCGGTGGATTTCTACGCTCAGCGAAGCTATGCTGTACCCTGCTCGGCTCAGGCGAGGACAACATTATTGGTCTTGGCACGTTAGGCTGAGTTATGCTATGCTTGGCTATGTTCTGTTATTCTGGGTTAGGACTGGGTAGCCTTGACTTCTCTGATATACCTTGCAATTATATAGATTTCTGCGTTCTACTCACAAATGACGTGTTCCGCTTGATTCTGTGGAGGCCAGCAATAGTGTTCGCGGCACGTTAGGTTGAGTTGGCTTACGTACGGCTATGTTGCGTTTGGATATGTTGAGAGAGGATGACATTGACTTCAGTGCTACAGTCTGCTATTAGGTGGATTTCTGCTCCCTACAGTGGCCTAATGCCTTCAGGTTGGCTCTCATATTGCCAGCAATAGTTGCCACTACACGTTACATAGTGGCATGTTACGTTCGGTTAGGCTGGGTCAGGCTACGTTTGGTCAGAAAAGCTTTAACTTTTGTGCGGTACACTGCCATTCGGTGGATCTCAGCGCTCTACTGTGCTCTAGTGTGTCCTGCTCGGCTCTGGTGAGTGCAGCAGTGAGGGCTTCGGCACGTTAGGGTGAGTTAGGCTATGTTTGTTTATGTTCCGCTGGTTTCGGTTTGGTTTGGGTAGCTTTGACTTTCCTCATATACACTGCGGCCATACAGATTTCCGCGTTCTGCCCTCCACTAACGTTTTCTGCTTGGCTCTGTGTGGACTTGCAATGCTAGTCGCGGCACGTAAGGTTGTTAGGCTACGTTTGGTCATATTTCGATTGGTCAGGTTAGGAGGGTGTAGCTTTTACTTTGGAGATATAGACTGCTATTAGGTGGAATACTGCTCCCTACAGTGCTGCTACATTTTCAGCTGGGCTCTGGGAAGGCCACTAATACCGGTCGCAGCACATTAAGTTGAACAATGTTGCGTCGGTTATGTTGGGTTGAGATAAGTTTGGTTAAGGTAGCTATAACTTTTGTTCTTCACACTGCTAGTCGGTAGATTTCTGCGCTCTACTTTGCTCTGGTATGCCCTGCTTTTCTCTGGGGAGGCCAGCAATGGTGCCCGCTTCGCGTTAGCTTGAGTTAGGATACGTTTGGTTATGTTACGGTTGGTTATGTTAGGAGAGGTTAGCTGTGACTTCAGCGTTATAGTCTGCTATTAGGTAGACTTCTGCGCCCTACATATGTCTAATATTCTCAGCCTGTCTCTGGGAAGGCCAGCAACAGTGGCCTCGGCACGTTATGCTGAGTCAGTTACGATCGGATTGGTTGGGTAAGGCCAATTTCAGTGCGGGCAGCTATAACGTATGTGCTGAACACTGCGGTTCGGTGGACTTCTGCGCTCTTCTTTGCTCCAGTACGTCCCACTTGAGTATGGGGAGGTCATAAATAGCGTCTTCAGCACGTTAGGTTGTGTTAGACTATGTTTGGCTATGTTCTGTTAGATTGGGTTAGGTGTCGGTAGCTTTGTCTTTCAAGATATACACTGAGATTCTATGGATTTCTGCGTTCTACTCTCCACTAATGTGATCTGCTTTGCTCTGCGGATGCCTGCAAAAGTGCTCGGGGCGCATTGGAATGAGGTACGTTACGTTCGGTTATGATGCGATTGGTTAGGTTAGGAGATGATATGTTTGACTTTAGTGCTGTATTCTGTAATTAGGTGGGTTTCTGAGTCCTACAGAGCACTAATATTTTCAGCTTGGCTCTGGGAAGGCCAGGAATAGTCGTCTCGGCACGTTATGATGTGTCCCGTTACGTTCGGTTATTTCCGTTGGCTTGGGTTAGGTATTTATACCTTCTAGTTTTCTGATATACACTGATGTTCTATGGACTTCTGCCTTCTACTCTTCACTAACATGTTCCGCTTGGCTCTGCGGAGGCCAGGAGTAGCTGTCGGGTCACGTTTGCGTGAGTCAGTTAGTGTTTTGCTTTGTGACGTTTGGTTAGGTTAGGATAGTATAGCTTTGACCTCTGCGCTATACACTGCTATTCTGTGCATATCTGCTCTTTGCATTGCCTTAATATAGTCTGCTCGACTCTGGGGATGCCGGTGATATTGGTCTCGGCACGTTAGGCCCAGTTATGTTGCCATTGGTTGTGATACGTCTGGTACTGTTGGGATAGTATAGCGTCGACTTTTGTGCTATACGCAGGTGTGCAGTGGATTCCTGCGCTCTACTGTACTCTAATATGTTCAGCCTAGTTCTGCGGAGGCCGGCAACTCTTGTCCCGGCACGGAAGGTTCAGTTAGGTTACGCCTGGTTAGGCTGGTTTGTGATAAGTTTGGTAAGGCTGGCCTTGACCTTTGTGCTATACACTGTTGTTCGGTCGATTTGTGGGCTCCGCGTTGCTGTACTAGCATCTGCTAGTCTCTGGGGAGTCCAGAAATAGTGGTCGTTGCACGTTTGGTTTAGCTATGTTACGCTTGGCTTGGTTAGGTTTGGCTATGTTTGGATAGGGCGGCTTTGACTTTACGCTATACACCGCTATTTGGTGGATTTCTGCGCTCTGTTGTGCTCCAGGTAGATCAGATTGGCTATGTGGGTGCCAGCAGTATTGGTCTCGGCGCGTTAGTATGGTGTAAATTCCGTTTTGTTTCGTTACGTTTGGCCAGGTTAGGATGGGAAAGATATGAATATAGTGATATACACTGCTATTCGGATGATTTCTGCGCTCTACGTTGCTATACCATACTCTGCTCGACACAGAGGTGGCCATTAATTGTGGTCTCGTCACGTAAGGTTGAGCTAGGCTACGTTTGGCTACGTCACGTTTCTTTGTGTCTGGTTAGGATAGCTTTGACCATCTTGGTGTATACTGCCATTCCGTGGACATCTGCGCTCTACTGTGCTCTACTGTATTCTGCTTGGCACTGCGGCGTCCAGCAGTAGGGGTCGCGGCTAGTTACATTGCGTTATGTTTCGTTTGGATAGGTAACATTTTTTGGGTAAGGTGCGGGTAGCTCCGACTTTTCTGCTGTACACCGCGTTTCTATGGATTCCTGCCCTCTAGTCTCACCTAAAATGTCCTGCTTGGCTCTGGGAGGCAAGCAATAGTGGTCTAGGCACGTTAGGTTGAGTTACATTACGTTTGGTATTGTTGTGTTTGGATAGGTTATGCTAGGACGCCTTTGACATTTTTGATACTCGCTGCTCTTTGGCGGATTTCTGCGTACTACTGTGATCAACGCTGCCCTGCTTTGCTCTGGGGGGACTTAAACTGTGGATGCGGCGTGTTCGGTTGCATTATTGTACGTCTTGCGGGGTTAGGTTAGGGAAGGCTTTGTCATGATGCCTTTGTCTTTTGTGCTATTCACTGCTATGCGGTCGATTCCTACGCTCTACTGTACTCTTGTATATTTTGCTTGGTGCCTTGGATTCCAGCAATACTGGTCGCGGCACGTTAGGCTGAGTCAGATAACGTTTGTTCCGGTTAGGTTATTTTGGGTTATGTTAGGAGAGCATCGACATTTGTGCTCACAATGCTATCCTATGGACTCCTGTGCCCTACAGTGATCTGTTTGAATCTGCCTGTCCCTGGGGACGCCAGCAATAGTAGCCGCAGCACGTTACGTTTTGTTGTGTTACGTTCGGCTAGGTTAGGTTAGGTTAGGTTTGGTCAGGTTATCCTTGAATTTTGTGCTGTACACTGCTCGTCGGTGGATTTCTACGTACTACGTTGCTCTGCCATACCCTGTTCGAACACGCGGCGTCCAGTAATAGTTGTCACGTCACGTTAGGTTGGGTCAGATTACGTTTGTTCTAGTTAGGCTATTTCGGTTTCGGTTAGTGTAGCTTCGACTTTTGTGCTCAACCCAGCTATAATATTGACACCTGTGCCCTATGGTGCTCTATCATCATCCGCTTGTCTCTGTGGACGCCAGCAATAGTGGTCACGGCACGTTAGATTGAATTATGTTGCGGTTGGTTGGGTCAGATTAGGTCAGGTTTGGTCAGGTTCTCCTTGACTTTTGTGCTACACCCAGCTCACCGGTGGATTTCTAAGCTCTACGTTGCTCTGCCATACTCTGCTCGACTGTGGGGTGTCCAGTGATAGTTGCCACGTCACGTTAGGTTGAGATAGGCAACGTTTGGTTAGGCTACGTTTGTTTGTGTTAGGACAGGATAGCTTCGACTTTTGTGGTATACGCTGCTATTCTGTTGACCTCTGCACTCCACTGTGCTCTACTGTATTCTGCTTGGCCCTGGGGTGTACAGCAATAGTAGTCGAGGCTCGTATTTTTGAGTTAGGCTACGTTTGGTTAGGCTAGATTAGGCAGCGTTAGGTTGTAATATAATCGATTTTCGTGCTATACGCTGCTATTTAGTGTCTCTCTGCCCGCTACCGTGCCCTAGTATATTCTTCTTGGCACAGGGGTACCAGCAATAGTGGTATAGGCACGTCGGGTTAAGTTATGGTACGATTGATCATATTACGTTTGGATGGGTTAGGAGATGATACCTCCGACTTTTGCGTTATACACAGCTATTCGGTTGATTTCTGCGCTCTACATTGCTCTACTACACCCTGCACGGCTATGTGGAGGCCAGCAATAGTGGTCATGGCACGAAGGTTTGGGTTATGTCACGTTCGGCCTGGTTAGGTTAGGTTAGCGTAGGGGAGGATAGACTTGACTTCTGTGGTTTACACAGATATTCGGTGGATTTCTGCTTTCTACTTTGCTCTAATATTCTCTGCTTGTCTCTGGGGTGGCCAGCAATAGTTGCCGCCGCTCGTTATATTGAGTTAGGCTTCGTTTGGTTAGGTTATATTTGTTTGGTTTATGTTCGGGTAGTTTATACTCACCACCTGCACACACCGATTCTATGGATTTCTGCTATCTACCCTCCTGTAATATATTTTGGTAGGATCTGGGTAGTCCGGAAATAGTGGTCGCGTCACGTTTGGTTGAGCTAGATTACGTTTGGTTGTATTATGTTTCTTTCTGTTAGCCTTTGATAGGCCTGACTTTCGTGGTACAAACTTCTATTCGGTGGATTTCTGCGCTCAACTATGCTCTGCTCGTCCCTGGGGGGCTAGCAGTATTTGTCGCGGCTCCTTAGTTTGTGTGCGGTTACGTTTGGGTATGTTACGATTCGTCAGGTTTGTAAAGGTTAGTTTCGACTTTTCTGCCATACACTGTGATTCCACTGACTTCTGCGCTCTATTCACCTCTAATATGCTCTCCTTGCCTCTGTGGTGGGAAAGAATACTGGCTGTAGCACGTTAGGTTTAGTTAGGTGACGTTTGGTTGTGTTAGGCTGTGGTGGGTTAGGCTAGGATATTTTTGAGCTCTGTGCTTTACCCTGCAATGCGGCGGACTTCTGCGCTTTGCTGTGCTCTTGTATATTCTGTTTGGCTCTGTGGAAGAAATAAATTGTGGTGTAGGCAGGTTAGGTCGGGTTGGGTTACGTTTGGCTGTGTCGCGATCGGTTGGGTCAGGCTAGGGTAGCTACGACTATTGTACTATTCATGTCTATTCGGTGGACATCTGCGCTCTGCTGTGCTCTAATACGCTCTACTCGGCTTTGGGGAGGGCAGACATAATGGTCTCGACTCGTTTGGCTGAGTTAGACAAAGTTCGGCTAGGTCATGTTTGCTTTGGTTGACATTTGAGTGCTTTGACTTTCGTGGTATACACAGTTACTCGGTGGGCTTCTGTGTTCTACTATGCCCTGCTCGACTCTGGGAACGCCAACAATTGCAGTCGCGGCTCCATACATTGTCTTAGGTTACGTTTGGGTTCGTTTCGCTTTGTTAGGCTTGCAGAGCATATTTTCGAATATTCTTCTGTACACTGAGGTTCTACGTATTTCTGCGCTCTACTCTCCTCCAATATGCTCTGTTTGACTCTGTTGAGAACTGCAATTCTGAACGCGGTACGTTAATTTGCATTTGATTATGTTTGGTTAGGTTTCGTTGGGTAGTGTTAGATAAGGACAGCTTTGACTTTTGTGCTTTACAGTGCTATTCGGGGCATTTCTGCGCTCCATTGTGATCTAATATACATAGCGTGTCTCTGAGGCGGCCAGCAATAGCGGTCATGGCACCTAAAGTTGGGTTAGGCTACGTTCGGATAGGATATGTTTGGCTGGGTAAGGTCTGCATAGCTTTGTCCTTTGTTCTATGTTCTGAGATTCCATGTATTTCTGCTATCCACTCTCCTATAAAATATTCTGCTTGGCTCTGGAGGGCCAGAAGCAGTGATCGCGTTACGTTAGGCTGAGTTATGTTACATTTGGTTGCGATTCGATTGGTTATGATAGGAGATGCTGGCCCAGACTTTTTTGCTTTACACTGCTTTTCCGCGGATTTCTGTACTCTATTACGCTCTAATATATTCAGCAGGGCTCTGGGAGGGCCAGCGATGGTAGTCTCGGTATGTTAGTTCGAGTTACGTTACGTTTGGTTAGGTTAGGTTGGTTTGGGTCAGGTTAGGGTGTGCATGGCTTTCCGGCAATACACCTCCATTTTATGCACTTCTGCGCCCTACTCTCCTCTGGTATATTCTGTTTGGCACTGGGCATTCCAGCAATAGTGTTCTCGGCGCGTCCGGTTGTGTTATGGTACGTGTGATTATACCATGTTTGGATATGTTAGGGGAGGTTAGCTTTGACTCTTTAGCTTAGAGCTGCAATTCGGTGTATTTCTGCGGTCTACATTTCTCTACTATACTTTGCTTGTATCTGGGTAGGCCAGCAATAGTGGTCGTGGCACGAAAGGTTAAGTTCGGTTACGTTTGGTCATGTTATGTTAGGTAGGGTTAGGGTAGGAAGGCTTTGTCTTTGGTGCTATAAGCTGCTTTTCGATGCATTTCTGCGCTCTACTGTGCTCTGGTATGCTCCGACTTGCACCGGGAACGCTAGTAATTGTGCTCCTGCATAGTTAGGTTGAGATAGGCTACGTTTGGTTAGACTATGTTAGCTATGGTTAGGTTTGTGTAGCTTCGACTTCTCCGCAACACACTGAGATTCAATGGCCATCTGCTCTCCCCTCTCCTCTAATATGTACCGCTTGTCTCTGGCAGTCCAGCAGTAGTGGTCTCGTCACGTTAGGTTGAGTTCATTTACGTTTGGTGACGTTGCGATTGGTTAGGTTAGGAGGGTCTAGCTTTGACTTTTGCGCTGTACACTCCAATTCGGAGTATTTCTGCACTCTGCTGTGCTCTAATTTGTTCCGCTTGGCATTGCGGAGGCCAATAATTGTGGTCTCGCTTCGTTAAGTTTAGTTAATATACGTTTGGCTTGGTTAGGTTAGGTCGTGATAGGAAGAGATATATTTGACTTTTGTGCTATGCGTTGCTAGTTGGTGGCTCTCTGCGCTCCACTGTGCCCTAGTATATTCTGCATGGCTCTGGGAATTCCAGCAATAGTGGTCTCTGTAAGTTGTGTTACGTTGGGCTTCGTTTGGTTAGGTTACATTGGCCCGCGCTAGGTTTGGGTAGCTTCGACTTTTCCGCTATACACAGCGATTATATGGATTTCTGAGCTCTACACCTTCTAACATGTACTACTTGGCTCTGACGAGGCCAGCAATAGCGGTCGCGGCACGTTAGGGTGACTTATGTTAAATTCTTGTATGTCACGATTGGTTGGGTTAGGAGAGGATTGCTTTGACATTATCCCTGTACACAGCTACTCGGTTTATATCTGCGCTCTACTATGCTCTAATAAGATCAGCTTGGCTTTGAAAAATCCAGCAACGGTGGTACCGGCACGTTATGTTTGGTTAAGCTACGATTGGTGCGTTAGGGGAGATAAGGTTAGGTTACGATATCTTCGACTTTTGTTCTTTGCACAGTAATGCGGCGGATATCTGCGCACTATTGTGCACTACCATATTCCGATAGGCTCTGTGGATGTCAGCAATAATGGTCTAGGTGCGTTAGGTTAAGTCTGGATCCGTTTGGTTTTGTTATGTTTGGTTAGGTTAGGCTGGGGCAGCTTCGACTTTTGTGGCATAAACTTATTTTCGATGGACTTCTACGCTCTACTGTGATCTTGTATGCTCTGCTTTGCTCTGCGGGGGGCGGGGGTGGGGCAGAGATAGCGGCCGCGACTCATTAGCTTGAATTTTGTCACGTTTGTTACTGCTATGATTGTCTGGATCAGATTTGGGTAGCATTGACCATTCTGCTGTACCCTGCGACCTATGGATATCGGCTCTCTCCTCTACTCTAATTTGTTCCGCTTGTCTATGTGTATGCCTGCAATAATGGTCACCGCACGATAGGTTGAGTCAGATTACGTTTGGTTAGTTTTGGTTAGGTTGATTCTGGCTCCGATAGCTTTGACTTCTGTGCTCAACACTGCTGTACTAAGGACTTCCGCGCTCTAATGTGCTCCATCGCATCAGCTTGTACCAGGGCACGCCATCCATGGCGGTTGCGGCACGTTAGGCTGCATAATGGTACGTTTGCTTCGGTTAGGTTAGGTTAAGTTTGGTAGGGACTGCTTTGATCTTTTCTACTATACACTGCTATTCGGTCGATAGCTGCGCTTTTCGTTGCTCTACTAGCATTCGCTTGCCTCTGCTGAGGTCGGCAATAACGGTCTAGGCACGCTATTTTGAGTTCTGTTACGTTCGGTTATGTTAGGTTAGGTTTGGTTTGGTCAGGATATCCTTGACTTTTCCGCTGCAAACAGCAATGCGTTGGAGTTCTGCACTCTGATGTGCTCTTATATATTCCGCTTGGCTCCGCGCAGGACAGCAATACTGGTCGTGGTACGATAGGCTGTTCTAGGTTACGTTTGGTTACGTTACATTAGTTTGTGTTAGGCTTGGACAGATGTGACTTTCGTGGTATACGCTGCTGTTCAGCGGATTTCAAAGCTCTACTGCGCTCCAGTATATTTTGCATGGCTCTGGGGAGGCCAGAATTAGTGGCCACGGCACGTTAGGCTGTGTTAGATTACGCTTGGTTATATTAGGTTTGGATAGGTTATGACGGGCCGGCTTTGACTTTTGCGCTATACACTGCAATTCGGTGCATTTCTGCGCTCTACAGCGCTCTAGTGTACTTTGTTCAGCTTTGGAGAGGACAGCAGTAGTGGTCTCGGCACGTAAGGTAGAGTTAGGCTACGTTTTGTGAGGTTTCGCTTGTTTGTGTTGGGTTGGGAGTGCTATGACTTTCGTGGTATAGACTATTGTTCGGTGGACATTTTCGCTCTGCTGTGCTCCAGTACGATCCTTTTGGCTATGCGGAGGCAAGCAGGAGTGGTCTCGGCGCGTTAGGATGACTTATGCTTCGTTCGGTTATGTTACGTTTGGCTATGTTAGGATGTTGTATCTTCGACTATTATGCTTTGCACTGCGATTCTACGGACGCCTGCGCTTTACTCTCCTCTAACCTGTTCTGCTTGGTTCTGAGGAGTGCAGCAATAGAGGTCTCGTCACGTTGGAAAGAATTAGGCTACGTTCGCTTAAGTTAGGTTAGGTTAGGATAGGATGGCCTTGACTTATGTGCTATACACTGCCGTACCTTGTATTTCTGCGCTCCGCTGTGCTCCAGTATGTTCTGCTATGCTGTAGCGAAACCAGCTATGGTGGTTTCGCCACGTAAGTTTGGGTAAGGCTACTCACGGCTTGGCTGGGTTCGGATAAGTTTGGTTATTATAGCTTTGGCTTTTGAGCTGTACACTGCTCTCCGGCCTATGCCTCTGCAATGCGTTGCTCTTCTAGCGTCTGCTTGTCTCTAGGGAGGCCGGCAGTATGGCCGCGGCACGTTGGGTTATGTTGTATTACATTCGGCTAGGTTACGTTACGCTGTGTTAGGCTAGGATAGCTACGACTTTTGTGCTATGCACTGCTGTTCCATGGGCTTCTGCGCTCCACTGTTCTCTAATATGCTCTGCTTGGGGCTGTGCATGCCAGCAGCAGTGTTCTCGTCACGTTATTTTGACTTAGGCTTCGTTTGGCTAATTCAGGTTTTGCCAGGTTAGGTTAGATTGTCTTTGACTTTTGTGCCTTGCACATCCTTGCGGCGGATTTATGCGCTCTCCTGTGCACTAGTATATTCTGCTTTGATCTGGGGAGGTCAGCAATATCGGTCAAGGCACGATGGGTTTAGTTAGGTTACGTTAGGTTGTATCATGTTTGGTTCGGATCGGGGAGACTAGATTTGACTTTCGTGCTGCGCACAGCTATTCGTCGCATTCCTGCCCTCTGGTTTGCTCTGGGAAGGCCAGAAAAGGTGGCCGTGGCACGTTAGGTATAGTTACGTTACGTTTGGTTAGCTTATGTTGGCATTCGTTAGGTTTGGACACCTTCGACCATTCTGCTACTCACTGCCACCCGATTGTTTTCTGCGCTCCACTCTCCGTTTATACGTTCTGCTTGGCGATGCGTAGGCCAGCAGTTGTGGTCTAGGCAAGTTAGGTTTTGTTAGGTTACGTTTGGTTATGTTACGTTTGGTAAGAATAGGATAGGGTAATTTTGATGTTTGTGCTGTACACCGGCATTCGGAGGATTTCTGTGATATTAGTTGCTCTACTATACTCTACTCGACTCTGGGGAGGACAGCGATAGCGGTAGTGGCACGATAGGTTGTTCCAGGTTACGTTTGGTTATGTTAAGTTATGTTAGGTTTGGTTAGGTTGATATTAACCTTTACGCTTTACACTGCTATCCGCTGGACTTCTGCGCTCTACTCTGCTCTAATACGCTCTGCTTGGCTCTGTGGGGGGTGAGGCAGCAATAGCGGTCGCGCCACGTCCGTTAAGTTTTGCTACGTTAGGGTGTGTTGTGTTAGCTTGGGTTAAGCTTGCACGTCTTTGACTTTTCTGATGTACACTGACATTCTATGTATTTGTGCTCCATACACTCCCCCAGTATGCTCTGCATGTCTCTGGGGAGGACAGCAACAGTGGTCGCGCAACGTCAGGTTTGGTTAGCTTACGTTTGGGTAGGCTAGATTATGTTGGGATATTTCGCGGTAGCTGTGACTTTTGCGCTGTACGCTGCTACGCTCTGGACTTCTGCGCTCCACTATGCGCTATCGCACCCTGGTTGTCACCGGGGTCGCCAGGAATGTTGCATTGCGCACGTTAGGCCGAGTTATGATGCGTTTGGCTATGTTACATTTGGTTTATTTACGACTGGATCGTTTCGACTTTAGCGCTGTACACTGCAATTCGGCAGATATCTGCGCTCCTCCGCACTCTAATATGCTCTGCTCGACTTGAGGAGGACAGCAACAGTGGTCTCGGCATGTTACTCTGTGTTCAGTTACTTTGGTTATGTCACGACTGGTTAGATTAGGAATGGTTAGCTTCAACTTTTATGGCATACACTGCTATTCGTAGGATTCCAGTGCTCTAGTGTGCTCTAGTATGTCCTGCTTGTCTCTGGGGGGACCAGCAGTAATGGTCGTGGCACGTATGGTTCAGCTATGCTATCTTTGGTTTGGTTGGGCTGCGATAAGGTTGGTTAAGATGAATTTGACTTTCGTGCTGTGCCCGCTTTTCGGTGGATACCTGCTCTCTGCAGTACTCTAATAAGCCCTGCTTTGCTCTGGGGAGACCAGAAATAGCTGCCGCGGCACGTCAGGTTGAGTTGTGTTACGTTTTGTTAGGTTACGCTGGCACGGGATAGGTTTGGATGGCTTTGAGCTTTCTCCTATTCACTGGCACTCTGTTGATTCCTGCGCTCCACTCTTATTTAATATTTTCTGCTCGTCTCTTCGAAGGCCAGGAGTAGTGGTGGCGGCACGTTCGGTTTTGTCATGCTACGTTTGGTTAGGCTTGGTTTGGCTACGTTTGGTTGTGATAGCTTTGTCTTTCGTGCTATATACTCGCATTCTGGGCATTTCTCCGCGCTACTGTGCTCCAGCATGCTCTGCTTTGCCCTACCGATCCGAGAAAGTGTGGCCGCGAGATGTTAGGCTGAGCAAGATTACGTTTGGTTAGTTTACGTTATCATGGGTTAGGTTTGGACAGCTTCGACTTTTCCGCTATACACTGCGATTTTACGGATTTCCACGTCCTACTCTCGCCTGATATGTCTTGGATGGCCCTGGTGGGACAGAAATGGTGGCCGCGGCATATTAGGTTGAGCTAGATTACGTTCGGGTTGCTTACGTTAGCATGTGAGATGTTTGGACATCTTTGACTTTTCCGCTATAAATTGCGACACTATGGACTTCTGCGCCCTACTTGCGTCCGATATGTTCTGTATGGCTCTGGGAACGTGTGGATGAGACATGTTACGCTTGGCAATGTTAAAATACGCTGCGTTAGTTTGGGATGGCTCCGACTTTTGAACTACAGACAATAATTCTATGGACTTCTGCGCTCGACTGAACGCTATAGCACTCTGTTCGACGCCGGGACGCGAGGAATAGTGGTCGCGACAGGATAGCTTGAGTTATGCTACGTCTGGTTAGGTAAGTCTTGGCTATGTTAGGATAGGGCAGCTTTGCCTTTTGTTCTACACACTGCTATTCCGCGGATTTCTACGCTCTACAGAGCTCTAATATGCGCTGCTGTCTTGGGGAGGACAGCAACAATTGTCTCGGCATGTTACTGCGTGCTAAGCTACGCTTGGTTATGTCACGTTTGGTTAGGCTATGAAAGGATAGCTTTAACTTTTGCGCCACACAGTGCTATTCGGTGGACTTCTGCGCTCTACTCTGCTCTAATATGTTCTGCTTGTCTCAGGGAAGGCCATCAATTGTGGCCGTGACACGATTTGCTCAGCTATGCAACATTTGGTTTGGTCAGATTAAGATGAGTTTGACTAGGATGGCTTTTACCGTTGTGCTGTACACTGCTATTCGGTTGAGCTCTGCGGCCTACGGTGCTATAGTATGCCTTGTTTGGATCTGGGAAGCGCAGCAATAGCGGTCTCGGCACGTTATGTTGCTTTAGGCTATGTTTGGATATGCTCGGTTGGTTTGGGTTTGCTTTGTGTAGCGCTGACCTTTCTGATATACACTACGGTCCTATGGATTTGGGCGCTCTACTCTTCACTAGTGTGCCCTGCTTTCCTCTCGGGAGGCCAGCAAAAGTCGTCTCGGCACGTTACATTTTGTCAGGTTACGTTAGGTTAGTTTGGGCCAAGATAAGTTTGGTTTGGTTAGCTTTAGCTTTTGTACTGTGCACTGCAATGCGGTGCATTTCTGCGGTGTACTGTGCTCTAGTACATACTGCTTGCCTCTGGCGATGGCAGCAATAGCGGTCTCGGCACGTGAAGTTGAGTTAGGCTATGCTGGATATGTTCTGTTGGCTTGGGTTAGGTTTGGGAAGCTTTGACTTTTCCGATATACACTGCGATTATATAGATTTCTGCGTTCTACTCTACACTAATGTATTCTGCTTGGTTCCGTGGAGGCCAGCTATGGCCGCCGTGGCACGTTGGGTTGAGTTAGGTTACGTTTGGTTACGTTGAGTTTGTATTGGTTAGGGGAGGTTAGCGTTGAACTTAGAGCAATGGTCCGATGTTGGGTGGATATCAGCACCCCGCTGGGCTCTAATATTTTGAGCTTGGCTCTGGGAAGGCCAGCAATTGTGGTCTCGGCACGTTACGTTGAATCAGATTAAGTTCGGTTACGTTGAGATACACTAAGTTTGGTAAGGTAACTTTAGCTTTTGTTCTGTACACTGATATATGTAGGATTTCTGCACTCTACTGTGCTCTAATATATCCTCCTTGGCTCTGGCGAGATCAGCAATAGCGGCCTCGGCACAATAGATTGAGATAAGCTATGTTTGGTTGATATGTTTGTTTGGTTTCGGTTTGGATGACTTTTACTCCCCTGATGTGCACTACGATTATACGGATTTCTGAGATCTACTCTCGACTAATGTGTTCAGCTTGGCTCTGGGGAGGCCAGCAATAGTGGTCGCGGCACGTTGGGTTGAGATAGCTTCCGTTCGGTTATATTACGATTGGTTTGGTTATGAGAGAATCGCTTTGACTTTAGAGCTATGGTCTGCCGTTGGGTGGGTTTCTGCCCCCTACGGCGCTATAATATCGTGTGCTTGACTCTGGGATGGCCAGCAATAGTGCTCTCGGTACGTTATGTTGTGCCAGATTACGTTCGGTTAGGAAGGGCTAGGCTATGTTTGGTTAGGAGAGCTTCAGCTTTTGTGTTGTGCACTGCAATTCGATGGATTTCTGCGCTCTACTGTGCTCTACGGCGTCCTGCTTGGCTCTGGGGATGTCAGGAACTGCGGTCGCGGAAGGTAAGTTTGAGTTACGATATGTTTGGCTTTGTTCTGTTGGTTTGGGTTTGGTTTGTGTATCTTCGACTTTTCCAATGTACACTGTGATTCCATGGATTTCTGCATTCTTCTCTTCACTAATGTCTTCTGCTTGGCTCTGGGGTGGCCAGAAATAGTGGTCGCGGCACGTTGGGTTGAGATAGCTTCCGTTCGGTTATATTCCGTTCGGTTTGGTTGGGAGAGGATAGCTTTGACTTTAGTACTATAGTCTGCTACTAGGTAGACTCCTGCGCCCTAGAGGGCTCTAATATCTTCAGCTTGGATCCAGGCATTAAGGCAATAGTGGTCTCGAGACGTTACGTTGTGTCAGGTTACTTTAGGTTAGGTTGGGCATGGCTATGTTTCGACATGGTAGCTTCAGCTTCTGTGCCGTGCACTGCAATTCGATGGATTTCTGCGCTACACAGTGCCCTGGTATGTCCTGCTTGGCTGTGGGGAGGGCAGCAGTGGCGGTATCGTCACGTTATTTTGAGGTAGGCTATGTCTGGCAATGTTCCGTTGACACAGGGTTCGGTTTGAGTAGCTTTGACTTTTCTGATGTACACTGCGATTCTTCCGATTTCAGCGGTCTACTCTAGGCTAATGTGTTCTGCGTAACTCTGGGGAGACCAGCAATAGTTGTCGCGGCGGGTTAAGTTGAGATAAGTTACGTTCGGTTTTGATACGGTTTGTTAGGTTAGGATACGATAGCTTTGACTTTAGTGCTGTTATCTGCTGTTCGAAGGAATTCTGCGCTCTACTGTGCTCTAGTATGTCCTGCTTGGGACTGGGGGGCAGCAATAGTGGTCTCGAAGTGTATGGCTGAGTTAGGCTACGTTTGGTTGTGTCCTGTTTGTTTGCGTTTGGCTTTGGTAGCTTTGATTCTTCTGATATACACTGCGGTTCTACGGATTTCTGCCACCTGCTCTCCCCTGATGTGCCGTGATTGGCTCTGGGGGGCCGGCAACTCTGGTCGCGACGCGGTGGTTTGTGGCAGGTTGAGTTTGGTAATGTCACCATTGGTTAGGTTAGGAGATGTAGTATGACCTTAGCGCTATAGTCTGCTATGAGGTGAATTTCTGCTCCCTACAGTGCTCTAAGGCTTTCAGCTTGGTACTGGGAAGGCCAGCAATAGTGGTCTCTGCACGTTACGTTGAGTCAGGTTACGTACGGTTCGGATGGGTCAGGCAAAGTTTTGTCACCATATCTCTAACTTTTGTGCTGTACACTGATATTCGGTGGACTTCTGCGCTGTACTGTTCTCCATGTCGCCCTGCTTGGCCCTGGAGTGTGCAGGAATAGCGGTCGCGGCGCCTTAGTTTGAGTTAGGCTATGTTTCTTTGGTTTTGGATTGAGTAGCTTTGACTTCCCTGATGTACACTTCGCTTCTACGGATTTCTGCGTTCTACTCTATACTACTGTGCTCCGTTTGGCACTGTGGAGGCCAGCAGTAGAGGTCGCGCCACGTTAGGTTGAGATATGTTACTTCCGGTTATGGTGCTGTTGGTTAGGTTAGGATACGTTAGCTTCTACTTTAGTGCTATAGTCTGCTGTTAGGTTGATTTTTACATCCTACTGTGCAATAATCTCTTCAGCTTGGCCCTGGGAAGGCCAGCAATAGTGGTATCGACATTTTGTGTTGGGTCAGGTAACGTTCGCTTACTTTGGATCAGGCTAAGTTTGGACGGGATGTCTTTAACTTTTGCGCTGAGCACTGCTATTCGGTGGATTTCTGCACTCTGGGGCTCTCTAGTATGCCCTGCTTCAGTCCGGGGAGTGCAGGAATAGCGGTCGCTGCACGTTAGTTTGAGTTAGGCTATGTTTCGTCATGTTCTGTTGGTTTGGCTTTGGATTGGGTATCTTTGACTTTACGGAGGTGCACCGCCATTCTATGGATATCTGCGCCCTACTCTCCACTGATGTGCTCTGCTTGGCTCTGGGGAGGCCAGAAGTCGTGTTTGCGGCATGTTAGGATCAGTTAGAGAACGCTTTGTTATGTTACGTTTGGATAGGTTATGAGAGGATAGCTTCGACTTTAGTGCAATAGGCCGCTATCAGTTGGACTTCAGTGCTCTACAGAGCTCTAATATCTTCAGCATGGATCTGGGCAGGCCAGCAATAGTGGCCTCGTCTCATTACGTTGGGACAGGATACGTTCGGTTATGTTGGGTTAGGATAAGTTTTCCTTGTGCAGCTTTACCTTTAGTGCTGTAACCCGCTCTTCAGTGGATTTCTGCGCTCTACTGCGCTCTAGCATGTCCTGCTTGGCTCTGGGGAGGGCAGCAACAGCGGCCTCGGCAAGTTAGTGGGAGATATTCTATGTTTGGATTGGTCCGTTTGATTGGGTTAGGTTTGTGTAGCTTTGACTTTTCAGATTTACACAGCGATTATACGGATTCCAGCGTTCTACTCTCCGATAATGTGTTCTGCTTTATTCTGGGGAGGCCGGAAATAGTCGTCGCGGCACGTTAGGTTGAGTAGTGGTACGTTTGGTTATGTTACGGTTCTCTAGGATAGGAGAGTTTATCATCGTCTTTAGTGCTATATTCTGCTACTAGGTGATTTTCTGCGAACTAGAGTGCACTATTATCATCAGCTTGTCTCTGGAAAGGCCAGCAATTGTCTCTCGCCACTTCAAATATGGTCAGGTTACGTTCGATTGCGCTGGTTTATGTTGAGTATTTTTCGGAGAGCTTTTACTTTTCTGCTATACACTGATATACGTGGGTTTCTGAGCTCTACTGCGCACTGCTGTGTCCTGCCTGACCCTGGGGTGGGCAGCATTATCGACCTCGGCACGTTAGGTTTTGTTAGGCTACGTTTGGTTATGTTACGATTGGGTAGGCTAGGAGAGGATAGCTTTGACAATAGCGATATGGTCCGACATTAGGTGGAATTCTGCGCCCCACACTGCTCTAATACTTACAGCTTGGCTATGCGAACTCCAGCAATAGTGATCTCGGCACGTTAACCTTAGTCAAGTTACGATCGGTTAGGTTGCGTTAGGTTAAGCTACATAATCTAACCTAAGGTAAGCTAACCCAGCCTAACCTAACCTAACCTAACCCAACCCAACCTAACCTAACCTAATCCAACTTAACTTAACCTAACCTAACCTAACCTAACCTAACCTAACCTAACAAAACCTAACCTAACCAAACGCAACCTGTCTCAACCTATCGTGCCGCGAGTGGAATTACTGGCCTCCGCAGAGCCAAACAGAACACATTAGTGGACAGTAGAACGCAGAAATCCATAGAAACGCAGTGTATATCAAAAAAGTCATAGCTAACCAGACCTAACCCAAACCAACGGAACATAACCAAACATAGCATAACTCAACCTAACGTGCCGAGACCGCCATTGCTGCACACCCCAGAACCAAGCAGGACATGCTAGAGCACAGTAGAGCGCAGAAGTCCACCGAATAGGAGTGTACAGCACAAAAGTCAACGCTACGCTGACCAGACATAGCACAACCAAGACGAGCCGAATATAACCTCAATAAACATGACGTGCAGAGGCCGCCATTGCTGCCTTTCCCAGATCCTACATGAAAATATTACAGCACTGCAGGTCGCAGAGATACTCCAAATAACAGAATAGAGCACTAAAGTCAACGCTATATTATCTTAACCTAACCAAACGTAACGTAACTCAACCTAACGTGCCGCGAACGCCATTTCTGTATTCCACAGTGCCATGCAGAACATATTAGAGCACATGAGAGCTCAGAAATTCACAGAATAACGGTGCACAGCACAAAAGGCAGAGCAATCCTCACCAAACTTAACCTGACCTAACCTAACCAAACGTAACCTAACACAAACTTCAGAGACACGACCGCCAATGCTGGCAGCCTCTGAGAAGCGTAGGGTATAATAGAGCATCGAAGAGCGCCGAAATCCACCGAATAGGCGTGTATAGCACAATAGTCAGAGCTGTTCCAGCCTAATGTAACCAAACCTACCATAACCAAACGTAACATAGCCCTACCTAACGTGCATAGACCATCATTTCTGAGCACCATAGAGCAAAGCAGAACATAGTAGGTCAGAGTGGAACGCAGGAATACATCGTATGGCAGAGTACAGCACAAAAGTAAAAGCCATAGTTTCCTAACCTAAAGAATTTTGAAATAACCAAACGTGACATAACTCAAAGCAACGAACCGAGGACAATATTGCTGGTCTCCACAGAGCCACGCAGAACATATTAGAGCATAGTAGATAGTAGAAGTCCATGGAAAGGCATTGTAGAGCACAAGAGACGGTGCTATAGCATCGTAATCTAACCGAACGTAAAATAACAACACGTAATCTAACTCAATTAAACGTGCAGAGACCACTATTGCTACCAGCTCCCACCGCCCAGGGTCAAGCAGAATATACCACAGCAGAGTGGAGCGAATGTATCCAGCGAATAGCAGTGCGCAGCACAAAAGTAGAAGCTACTTTAGCCAAATTTAGCCTAACCCAGCCTAACCGAACGTAACCCAACCCAACATAATGTGCCGAGACCACAATTGCTGACATTCCCAGTGCCAAGCAGAACATCCTAGACCACTGTAGAGAACTGACATCCACCGTGTAGCGGTATATAGAAAAAAAGTCAAAGCTATCTCCTCCAAACCTTGCCAATCGTAACGCAGCCAAACGTCACATAACACAATCTAACCTGCCGCAACCACGATTGCAGTCCTCCCAGGACCCAAGCAGAACATATTTAAGGATAGTAGAACGCAGAAATCCATAGAGCCGTAGTGCATGTCATAAAAGTCTAAACCACCCAAACCTAGCCCAAGCCAACAGAACCTAACCAAACATAGCCTAACTAAGCATAACTTGCCGCGACCGGTATTCCTGGGCACCTCTGGGCCAAGCTGAATGTAGTGGAGCATAGTATATCGCAGAAATCCACAGAGCGTCTGTGTTTACCACGAAAGCCAAATCTATCCAAACCAGATTCAAATTAACGTAACGTAACCAAACGGAACATAACTAAACCTTGTAAGTCTAACCCATTATCGCTGGCTTCGCCAAAGTCGAACGGAGTATAGCAGAGTAACGTAGAGAGTAAAAATCCACAAAAATCGAAATCTCCAGACCTATCCAAAGGTAATATAACCAAACGCAACAAGTCGTAACCTAACGTGCCGAGATCACGACTGCCGACCTTCCCAGAAACAAGCGCAAGATACCAGAGCGCCGTAGGGCGCACTAATCCACCGAACCGAAGTGTACAGCACAAAAGTCAAAGCTACCCTGTCCTACCCTAGCCAACCTTGACATAACCAAATGTAACATAATTCAACCTAATGCGTCGAGTCCACTATTACCGTCCTCCACAGAGGCGAGCAGAACATACTGTAGGAGAGTAGACCGAAGATATCCACCGAATACCAGTTGATAGCACAAAAGCCAAAGCAATCCTATCCTAACCTACCCGAACGTAACTTAAGCAAACGTAACCTAACTCAACCTAATGCAACGAGAACCCTATTGCTGCCTTACCCAGAACCAAGCCGCGGAGATTTGAGGAGAGTGGAGCACCGATGTCCACAGGATCGTAGAGTATAGCAGAATAGTCAATGTAATCCGAGCCTAACCCAACCAAAAGTAACATAACCAAACGTATCATATCACAACATAACGTGCCGCAACCATTATTGCTTGCCTCCCCAGGGCTAAGCAGGATAAAGTAGACCACAGTGGAGCGCAGAAAGGCACGCAAAGAGAGTGTATAGCACGAAAGACACGGCTATCCAAACCGAACATAACGCAACCTAACCAAACCAAACGTAACCGAACTAAATATAACGTGCCGAGAACAATATTGCTGGCCTCCTGTGAACCTAGCAGAATATATCTGATCCGAGTAGAACGCAGAAATCGACAGAATACCAGCATAAAGCACAGAAGTCATATTTATTGTATCCAAACACAACCAATCGCTACATAATCAAGCGGAACGTAACGCAGGTCAGCATGCCGAGACCTCAGATTTGACCTCCCCAGGGCAAAGCGGAATATAGTGGAAGGCAATGGAGCGCTGATATCCACAGAATGACAGAATACAGCACGAAGGTCGCAGCTACCATTACCGAACCTGACACAGCCTAACCGTAGCAAGCGTAACATAACGCAACCTAACGTGCCGAGACCACTATTGCTGGCATCCCCAGAGCCAAGCAGAAAATATTGGGGCAGATCAGAGCGCGGAAATCCGCCGACTAGGAGTGCAAAGCAAAAAAGACGAAGCAATCCTGCCCCATCATGTCCAAACGTTGCGTAACATTGCTCGCCTCCACGGAGCCAGGCAGAGCGCATTAGAGCAATGTAGAGCGTAGATATCCTCCGAATATCAGTGCATAACACAAAGGCATGTGCTATACCGTCGTAACATAACCAAACGTAACGAAACCAAGCTTAACGTAAATCAACCTAACGAGCCGAGGCCACCATAGCTGGCCTCACAAGAGCCAAGCAGAAAAAGTTTGAGCACAGTAGAGCGCAGAAATACAACGAATACCTGTGCATAGCGTAAGGGTCAGAGCTATGCTATCCTAACCCAAGCGTAACCAAACTCAAACTAACGTGACGTGACAACTATTGCTGCGATACGCAGAACCAAGCAAAACAGGTTAGAGGTGAGGGGAGCACCGAAGTCCATAAGATCGCAGCGTACAACAGAAAAGTCAAAACTACCCGAAGCTAACCCCACCGATGGTAAGCTAGGCAAACGTAGCCTAGCTCAACATAAAGCGCCGCAACCACTATTGCTGGACTCGCCAGTGCCAAGCAGAATATTGTAGAGCTCAGTAGAGCGCAGTAATCCACCGAGCAACAATGTACGATACGATGGTTGAGGCTATACATACCGAAAGTAGCATAAATTAATATAACCGAATGTAACCTACCGCAATCTAACGTGAGGAGACGTCTATTGCTGCACTCCCCAGAGCCAAGCAGAATATAAAAATGAACAGTAGAGCGCAGAAGTCTACCGCACTGTAGTGTGCAGCACAATAGTCGAAGATATCCGAACCTTTCCTGAACTAACCTGAACCAACCAAACGTGGCCTAACTCAACGTAACATGCCTTGGCCACTACTGCTGTCCGTCACAGAGTAAATCAGAACGTACTGTAGCCCAGGAGATCGCTGAAATCCACCGAATAGCGTTGTATATCTTAAGGGTCGATTCTATTATATCCTAACCTAATCAAATTTAGTGAAACCTAGCGCGTCATAACTCAACCCAACGTGCCGTGGCCACCCTTACCGGCCTTCCCAGAGCCAAGTAGAATATATTAGACCACAGTAGAGCGAAGGAATCACCCGAATAACAGCGTAACACTCGAAAGTCAAATCTACCCTTACCAAACCTAACATAACGTAGCAAAGCCAACGAAACCAAGCACAACCTAGCGTGCCGAGACCCAAATTACCGGCCTCTCCAGATCCTAGGAGAACATATTAGGGAACAGTGGAACGCAGAAATCCACCGAATAGCAGTGTAGAGCGTAGGAGACAAGGAAATCCTATCCATACATAACAAATAGTCATATAAACGAACGTAATGTAACCTATCCCAACGAGCGGAGGTCACGGATGATGGCCGCACAAGGACCAAGCAGAATATAGTAGGGCAACGTAGAGCGCAGAAATCCACCGAATATCAGTCTATGCCAAGAAAGTCGTAGCTATCAGAACCTAACCCAAACAAACATAACCTAACTAATCGTAACCAAGCTCAACCTAACGTGCAGAGCCCAATATTGCTGTCCACCACAGAGCCAAAAAAATGTACTAGAGCACAGTAGAGCGTAGGAAACCAACGAGGAGCCGTATATATCACAACAGTCAAAGCGATCATAACCAAACCTAACCGAAACTAGCCTAACCAAACGTAACCTAACTCAAACTATCGTGTCACGACCAATGTTGCTAGCCACCATAGGGTCGAACAGACAACAGTAGAGCAATGTGGAGCGCAGAAATCCACCGAATAGCAATGCATTGCGCAAAAGTCAAACTTATCCAGTGCTAACCTAATCAAACGTAACATAACCAAGCGCAACAGAATCTAACCTAGCGTGCCTAGACCAATGTTTCTGGCCTACCCAGTGCCAAGCGGAACATACCATAGCACAGTAGAGCGGAGAAATGTACCGAAAAGCAGTGTATAGCGCAAAAGTCGAAGCTATTAAATCCTAACCCAGCCCAACCAAACCTAAGCGCACGTAATCTAGCTCAACGTAACACGCAGCCACTGGTATTGCTGACCTCCACAAAGTCAAGCACAAAATATCAGGTGAGTAGAGAGAAGAAATTCATAGAATCGCTGTCTATAGCAGAAATGTCGAGGCCATCCAAACATAACCAAGGCTAACATAGCATAGCCAAACGTATCCTATCTCATCATAACGTGCCGAGACCACTATTACTAGCATCCCCAGATCCAAGCGGGGCATACTAGAGCGGTGTAGAGCGCCGAAGTCCACCGCATTACAGTGTACAGAACAGAAGTCAGAGATACCCAATCTTAACCCAAACAAACCGAACCTAACCGAACGTAACATAACTCAATCGTACGTGCCTAGAACACTATTGCTGGCCTTCCCAGAGTCGAGCAGAACCTAAGAGAGTAGAGCAGCGCCCTGGAATCTTCAGAATCGCAGTGTATAGCAGAAAAGCCAAATCTATAATGACAAATCCAAACCAACGTAACCTAACCGTACGTAGCTTATCTCAACATAACGCTCCGTAACCGCAATTGCTGCCCTCACCAGGGTGAAGCAGAATGGATTATAGCACAGTAGGGCGCGGAAATCAACCGAACAATAGTGCATAGTACGCAAGTCAAAGCTACAATAATCGAACATATCATAACCTGACCTAACCGAACGTAACATATCGCAACCTAGCGTGCCGAGACCACTATTGCTTTCCTACCGAGAGCCAAGAAGAGAATATTAGAGCATGGCAGACGGCAGGAAACGACCGGATAACAGTGCATAGCACAAAAGTCAAAGCTATCCTTTCCTAGCCTAGCCAAATGTAACATAACAAAGCATTACGTAACTCAACATAACGAGAAGAAATATTTATTGCTCCCCAATCCCCCCTCCCGGCCAGAGCCAAGCGGAAAATATTAGAGGTGAGTAGTGCGCAGAAATCCATGGAATCCCAGTGTACAGCAGTAAAGTCAAAGACACCCTGTCCTGACATAGCCATTCGTGATGTAGCCATACCTAACCTAACTCTACTTAACGCGACGTGACCACAATTGCTGGCCCCACAGTGTCGGGCAGAACATAGTAGCGTGAGAAGCGCCCAGAAGTCCATTTATTCGTGGTGCATAGGAGGGAAATCGAAGATATCCGAACCTATCCCTAGCAACATTATCTACCCAGTCGTAGCCTAGGTCAACGTAACGTTCCGCGGCCACCATTTCTGGCCTCTCCGAGGCGAAGTAGTATGTATTCGAGCCCAGTGAGGGGCAGAAATCCACCTGATATCAGTGTGCATTACGATAGTCAAAGCTATCCTTACCGAACCTAACAGAAGCTAACCCAACCAAACGCAACCCTACTGAACCTAACGTGCCGAGACCACTACTGCTGGCCTCCCCAGAGCCAAGCAGAGCATATTAGAGCAAAGTACAGCGCAAAATATCACCGAATAACCGTGTACAGGACAAAAGTCAAGGCTATCATATCCTAACATAACCAAATGTACCGCAACCAAGCGTATAAAAACTCAAACTTAAGTGATGAGACCTCTGTTGCTGCCCTCTCTTGTGACAAGCGGATCATATTAGAGGAGGGTAGAGCGCCGAAATCTAGAGAACCGCAGTGCATAGCACAAAAGTCGAAGCTATACATACTGAACGCATCCCAGCATATCGTAACCAAACGCAACTTAACTCCGCCTAACGTGTCAAGACTTCTATTTCTGCAATCCGCGGAGCGAACCAGAATATACTAGAGCACAGTAGGGCGCAGAAATCCACCGAGTAACTGTGTATAGCACAAAAGAAAAAACTATCCTCCACAAACCTAACAAATCGTATTATACGATTATCAAACGTAACCTAACACAATCTAAGGAGCCTCCACTGCTATTGCTGGCCTTCCCAGAGTCACAGTAGGGCACCGAAATCCACCGAGTAACCGCGTATTACACGAAAGTCGAAGCTATCCAAAGCTAACCCAAACGAACATAACCTAAGCGAACGGAGCCTAACTCAACCTAACGTGCCGACACCAGTATTGCCGGCCTCCACAGGGTCTAGCACAGCATACTAGATGGGAGCAGATCGCAGAAATCCGCCAAGTCGCAGTGTAGAACGGAAAAGCCGAAGCCATTCAAACATAACCTAAGCTAGTATAACTTAACGAAGCATGTCCTATATCGACCTGAGGTGACGAGACCTAAATTACTAGCTTCCCCAGTGCCAAGCAGAGAATCATAAAGCACAGTAGAGCGCAGAAGTCCACCGCATACCTGTGTACAGCACAGAAGTCAAAGAAATCCAAACATAACACAGTCAATCCTAAACTACCCAAACGTTACCTAAATCATCTAACGAGCCGCGTCCACTATTTTTGGCTTCCATGCTGAAAAGCTGAGCATGCTTGATCGCAGTAGTGCGCAGAAATCCACGGTATAGCAGTGTGCAGCAGAAAAATCAAAGCTATCATAGCCTAACCTAATCAAACATGGTATAACCGTACGTAACCGAACTCAACCTAACGAGCCTACACCACAATTGCTGACCTCCCAGGGCCCAGCAGAATATACTAGAGCACAGAAAAGCGCACAAGACAACAGCATTGCTACTTAAAGCACAAAAGTCAAAGATATCATAACCCAACGTGTCCTAACCTATCCCAAACAAACGTAGCCTAAATAATCGTAACGTGCCGATGTCACTGTTGCTGTCCCTCTCAGAGACAAGCTGAGAACGTTAGAGCACAGAAGACTACAGGAACCCGCTGAATAGCAGAGTGTAGCGCAAAAGCCAAAGCATGCCCATCCTAACGTAACCAATCGTAACGCAGCCAAACGTAACATACCACAACCTAGCGTGCCGAGACCTTTATCACTGGCATCCCCAGTGCCAAATAGAACATATTAGAGCACAGCAGAGCGCAGAAGTGCACCGTATGGCAGGATACAGCACAAAGGTCATAGCTATCCGATTCTAACCTGACCAAACCTAACGTAACCAAACGTAACCTGGTTCATCCTAACGAATCTAGAGCAATATTGCTGCCCTCCTCAGAGCCAAGCAGAGCATATTAAAGCACAATATAGCGCGGGCGTCTACCAAATGGCAGTGTACAGCACAAGAGTCAAAGCAATACTATCCAAACGTAACCTAACCAAATCAAGCCGAAGGTAACGTAGCCCATCCTAGCATGCCGGGGATGCTATTTCTGGCCTCCCGAGGGTCGAGCAGAGCATAGTAGATCAATGTAAAGCGCAGAAGTCTACCGGATAGCAGTGTACAGCGTAAGAGCCTAAGGTATCCTATCCTAACTTTACAAAATATAACACAACCAAACGCAACCTGACTCAGCCAAACGTAACCCGACCACTATTGCTGACCTCCACAGGCCCAAGCAAAACATAGTAGAGGAGATTGGAGCGCGGAAATCCGTACAATTGAAGTAAATAGCAGAAAAGACGAAGCCATCCGTACCTAGCCAAAGCTAACATAACTTTACCAAACGCGACGTATCACATCATAACGTGCCGCGACCGCCGTTACTGTCATACATAGAACCAAGCAGAACATACTGGGCGCTCCAGAGTGCAGAGGTCCACCGAATATCTGCGAATAGTGCAAAAGTCAAAGTTATCCTCTCCGAACCCATCCAAACGTAACATAACCACGCGCAACATAGTCCAAACTAACGGGCATAGACCACTATTGCAAGTCTCCCCATAGCCAAGCAGAATATGCTAGAGCACAGTAGAGCGCAGTAATCCACCGCATTGCAGCGTGTATCACAAAAGTAAATGACATCCTAACGCAACGTCTCCTAACATAACCTAACCGAAAGTAACTGGACTAAACATAACGTGCCGAGTGTACCATTGCTGGCCTTCCCATAGCTAAGCGGAACATAACGGAGGAGAATGTAGCGCAGAGCTCAATAGTATAACAGTGTATAGCAGAAGGATCAAAGCTATCCAAACATAACCCATGCTAGGATAACCTAACAAAGCTTAACGTATATCAACATAATTTGCCGCGGCCGCCATTTGTAGCCTCCGCGGAGCAACGCAGGGCATACTAAAGCACAATAGAGCGGGGATATCCGCCTAACAGCAGTGTATTGCTCAAAAGTCATAGCTACCCTGTCCTAACATAACAAACCGTAACATTACCAAACGTATCCAAACTAAGCCCAACGTGCCGCCACCGCTATTGCTGGCCTCTCGAGAGCCGTGCAGAGAATGTTAGACTAGAATAAGGCGCAGTTGTCCTTACAATCGCAGTGTACAGCAGAAAGGTCAAAGATAACCAATCCTAACCCAAACAAACGTAACATTACCTGACATAGCCATCCTCAACAGAACATGCCTCGATATCTATTTCTGGTCTCCACAGTGCCAAGCAGATTTGTGCAGAAAACAGTAGAGGGCAGGAAGCCACAGAATAATTGTGTATAGCTCGATAGTCAAAGTTACCCTAACCAAACCTAACCTACCCTAACTTAACCAAACGTAACGTCACCGAACCTTACGTGCCACGACCACTATTGCTGGCTTCCCGAGGGAAGAGCAGGGTATGGTAGAGCCATGTAGATGGCGGAAATCCCCCGAGTACCAGTTTATAGCACAAAAGTCAAAGAAATTCTATCCCAACCATATAAAACGTAACATTACCAAACGCAACATAGCTCTGTCTAACGTGTCGAAACCACTACTGCTGGCCTCCCCATACCCAAGCAGGATATACCAGAACACGGTAGAGCGCAGGAATCCAACGAATAGCTGCGTAAAGGTCAAAAGTCGAAGCCATCCTTACTAAGAATAACTTAACATAACCAAGCCAAACGTTACCTAACGCAGGCAAACGTTACACGACCACTATCGCTGGCCTTCCCAAAGACAAGCAGCGGATAGCAGTACAACGCAGATCGCAGGTATATGCCGCATAGCAGTGTATGGCTCAAAAGTCAATGTTACCCTAAGCAAACCTAACCAAACCTAACCCAGCAAAACGTGACGTAGCTGAACCTGACATGCTGGGACCACAGTTTCAGGCCTTCTCAGAGCCAAGCAGAAGATATCAGTGTACAGTGGAGCGCAGAAATCCACCGTATAGCATTGCATGGCACAAAGGTCAGAGCTGTCACATCCTATCGTAGCCAAACGTAAAATAGCCCATCCTAACGTGCAGAGACCACTGTTGCTGCCCACGTCAGGGTAAAGCAGAACATATTAGAGCGCAGTGGAGCGCAGAAATCTTCCGAATAGCAGTGTATAGCGCAAAAGCTAAAGCCATCCTGTCTTAACCTAACAAATTGTAACATACCCCAACCTATCTTATCTCAAAACAACGTGAAGCGACCACTACTGCTGGCCTCCCCATAGCCAAGTAGAATATGCTAAAGCATAATAGAGCGCAGGAATCCACCGCATTCCAGTGCGAAGCACAAGAGTCACAGATATTCAAACCTAATCCGTCGCAGCCTAGCCAAGCCCAGCATAACGTAGCTAAAAATAACGAGCGGAGACTAATATTGCTGGCCTGCACGGAGACAGGCAAGGAATATAAGAGGAATGCAGAATGCCGAAGTCCACCAAATGGCCGTGTCTAGCATGAAAGTGTGGGCTATCTTATCTTAACCAAACCAAGCGTAACATAACCAAGCGTTATTCATCTCAACATAAAGTGCCGAGACCACTGTTGCTGGACACCCCAGGACCAAGTAGAACGCACTAGGGCATAATAGACCGCAGAAGCCCACCGAAAGCCGGCTATACCGCGATCGTCGGAGCAGTCCAAACCTAACCCAAACAGACGTATCGAAACCAAACGGAATCTAACTAAACCTAACGTGCCGAGACCAACAATGCCGGCCACCCCGGTGCGCAGAAGCACATGCCAGAGCAAACTAGAATGCAGAAACCCACCGCAACGCAGTGTATAGCTCAAATGTCAAAGATATCGTAACCCAACCCCTCCCAACCATACCTAAGCGAACGTAGCATAACTAAACCTGCCGATCCGAGAATACTATTCCTGGTCTGCCCAGAGCCAAGCAGAATATATTACAGCACGCTAAAGTGCAGAAATCCACCGACTGGCAGTTCATGCCACCAAGGTCAAAGCTCTTGTGACCGAACGTAACCTAGCCAAACCTTCCGAAACGTAACCTATCACAACCTAACGTGCCAAGACCGCAATTGCTGGTCTCCAGAGAGTCGAGCAGAGTACAGTAGAGCAATATCGAGCGCAGAAATCAAACGAATAATCGAGTACAGCACAAAAGTCGGTGCTTACATATCCTAATCTAACAAACCATATTGCAACCAAACGTAACATAACTCGACCTACCTGGAGGCAACCACTATCGCTGGAATCCCCAGAGCCAAACAAAATATATTAGAGGAGATCAGAGCGCAGGAACCCATACAATCGCTGTGTACAGCGGAAACGTCAAAGATACTCATTCCTATCCCGAACTAACGTAGCCTTACATAGCGTAGCCTAACTTAACATATCGTGCCGCGACCACTATGGCTAGACGCCACGGGGCAACGCAGAATGTAGTAGAGCACAGCATAGCGCAGAAACCCACTGAAGAGCAATGTATAGTTCGAAAGACAAATCTATCCAACCCTAAGTCAAACTAACATATCTTAATCAAACGTAGCTTAACCGAACGTCACGGGCCGCGACCACTAATACCGGCCTGAACAGAGACATGCAGAATATAATAGAGCACAGTAGGGCGCAGAAGCCCGCCGCATTGCAGTGTACAGCACAAAAGTCCATGATATACTATCCGAATCTGTCCTATCCTAACAAAACCAAACATATACTGATTCAACCTAAAGTTCAACGACCAGCATTGCTGGCTACCGCAAATCTAGTCAGAACATATTATTAGAGAGTAGGGCGCAGAAATCCATAGAATCTCAGTGTATAGCGGAAATGTCAAAGCAATCCGAAACCAACCCAAGCAAACGTAACCCAAACAAACGTAGCATAACTGAAAAGAACGTTCCGCGACCACTATTGCTCGACTTCCCGGGGCCAAGCATAATATAGTAGAGCACCGTAGAGCGCCGAAATCCGCCGAATAACAGTGTACAGCATGAAGGTCAAAGCTATTCTAGCTTTACGTGACCAAACGTAACGTAGCCGAACGTGATATAGCTATACCTAATGTGTCGCGAACACTATTGCTGGCGTCCCCAGTGCCAAGTGGAAAATATTAGCGCACAGTAGCGCGCAGGGATCCGCCGAATAGCAGTGCACAGCACGAGAGTCGCAGTTATACTATACTAACCAAATTAAACTTTACCCAACCCCTCCCAACCATACCTAAGCGAACGTAGCATAACTAAACCTGCCGATCCGAGAATACTATTCCTGGTCTGCCCAGAGCCAAGCAGAATATATTACAGCACGCTAAAGTGCAGAAATCCACCGACTGGCAGTTCATGCCACCAAGGTCAAAGCTCTTGTGACCGAACGTAACCTAGCCAAACCTTCCGAAACGTAACCTATCACAACCTAACGTGCCAAGACCGCAATTGCTGGTCTCCAGAGAGTCGAGCAGAGTACAGTAGAGCAATATCGAGCGCAGAAATCAAACGAATAATCGAGTACAGCACAAAAGTCGGTGCTTACATATCCTAATCTAACAAACCATATTGCAACCAAACGTAACATAACTCGACCTACCTGGAGGCAACCACTATCGCTGGAATCCCCAGAGCCAAACAAAATATATTAGAGGAGATCAGAGCGCAGGAACCCATACAATCGCTGTGTACAGCGGAAACGTCAAAGATACTCATTCCTATCCCGAACTAACGTAGCCTTACATAGCGTAGCCTAACTTAACATATCGTGCCGCGACCACTATGGCTAGACGCCACGGGGCAACGCAGAATGTAGTAGAGCACAGCATAGCGCAGAAATCCACTGAAGAGCAATGTATAGTTCGAAAGACAAATCTATCCAACCCTAAGTCAAACTAACATATCTTAATCAAACGTAGCTTAACCGAACGTCACGGGCCGCGACCACTAATACCGGCCTGAACAGAGACATGCAGAATATAATAGAGCACAGTAGGGCGCAGAAGCCCGCCGCATTGCAGTGTACAGCACAAAAGTCCATGATATACTATCCGAATCTGTCCTATCCTAACAAAACCAAACATATACTGATTCAACCTAAAGTTCAACGACCAGCATTGCTGGCTACCGCAAATCTAGTCAGAACATATTATTAGAGAGTAGGGCGCAGAAATCCATAGAATCTCAGTGTATAGCGGAAATGTCAAAGCAATCCGAAACCAACCCAAGCAAACGTAACCCAAACAAACGTAGCATAACTGAAAAGAACGTTCCGCGACCACTATTGCTCGACTTCCCGGGGCCAAGCATAATATAGTAGAGCACCGTAGAGCGCCGAAATCCGCCGAATAACAGTGTACAGCATGAAGGTCAAAGCTATTCTAGCTTTACGTGACCAAACGTAACGTAGCCGAACGTGATATAGCTATACCTAATGTGTCGCGAACACTATTGCTGGCGTCCCCAGTGCCAAGTGGAAAATATTAGCGCACAGTAGCGCGCAGGGATCCGCCGAATAGCAGTGCACAGCACGAGAGTCGCAGTTATACTATACTAACCAAATTAAACTTAACGTAACCAACGCAACGTAACTCAACCCAACGTGACGAGACGTGTATTGCGCCCCCCACCCTCCGCCATGGCCAAGCGGAAAATGCAAGAGGTGAGTAGTGCGCAGAAATCAATAGAATCGTAGTGCGCGGCAGAAAGGTCGGAGCTACACTATCCTAACCTAACCAAACGTAACACGACCGAGCGTAACAGAACCCAACCTAACGTGCCGAGGTCAAGCTTGCTGGCACCCCTAAAGCCAAGCTGAACATACTATAGCGCAGTAGAGAGCAGATGTCCACCGCATTTCTGTGTATAGCACAAATGTCGGAAATATCCTATCATAACAATGGCCCAATCTAAAACAGCCAAACGTAACATAACTAAACTAACGTGCCGAGACCAGTATTGCTGGCATCCCCAGAGTCAAGCAGAATATTATAGAGCACTGCGGAACGCAGACGTCCGCCGAATAGCAGCGTATAGCACAAAAGTCAAAGCCATACTGTCCTACATTAGTCAAACGAGAAGTAACCAAACATAACATATCTCTAACTATCGTGCCGCGGCCACTACTGCTGGCCTCCCCAGAGCCGAGCAGTAAATATTAGAGGAGGATAGAGCACAGGAATCCATGGAATCGCCGTTTATAGCAGGAAAGTCAAAGCTACGCAGACCTAACCAGAACAAACGTAACATAACCAGACAAGGCATAACTGAATATATAGTGCTGCGACCACTGCTGCTGGCATCCCTAGGGCCATGCAGAGTGCAGTAGAGCAGAGTAGATCGCAGAAATCCACCGAAAAACAGTGTACAGCAGGAAAGTCAAAGCTAAACTGACCTAACCTGTCCGAACATAACCAAGCCAAACGTAATGTAACTCAACCTAACGTGCCGAGGAGGATAACGCTAGCCTACCAATTGCAAGATGAAAATATTGGAGCACTGTAGAGCGTAGATACCCAACGGAAAGCACTGTGTAGCACAAAAGTGAGAGGAACCCTAACCGAACTGAACCTAACCTAGCCTAACAAAAAGTAATGTAACCAAACGTAACGTGCCGAGTATACTAACGCCGTATCCTCTATAGCAAAGCAGAAAATATTAGAGCGCAGTAGAGTACAGAAATCAACCTAATAGCAGTGTACAGCACTAAAGTCGCAGCTATCCTATCCTAACTTAAACAAACGTAACATTACCAAACGTAAGATAACTCAACCTAACCTGCCTACATCACTATTGCTGACCACCCCAGAGCAAAGCAGAATATACCAGAGCACAGGAAAGCGCAGAAATCCGACGCACTGGAGTGCAAAACACAAAAGTCACGGATATCCAGGCCTAACATGACACAACCTGACCCAGCCAAATGAAGCCAAGCTCAACCTAACGTACCGACACCATCATTTCTGGCACCGGCAGCGCCAAGCAGGGCATATAAGGGCACAGTAAAGCGTAGAAATCCACCGAGCTGCAGTGTATAGCGCAAAAGTCGTAGTTATCCTATCTTAACCTAACCAAATGTAACATAGACGAACGCAGCCTAACCAAGCCAAACATGCCTAGCCACTATTGCTGGTCTCGCCATCGCCAAGCAGGGCATATTAGGGGAGAGTAGAGCGTAGGTGTCCATAGGATGGCAGTTTGTAGCACGAAAGTCAGTGATATCCTAACATAACCCACCACTACCAGCCTCCCCTGTGCCGAGCAAAGTATAGTTGAACACAGTATGGCGCAGGAAGCCACGAAATAGCAGTGCATACCTCAAAAGCTAAAGATATCCGAACCTAACATGGCCTATCCCAACCTAACCAAACGTAGAGTAACTAAACCTGACGTGCCTACACAGCTAATGCTGACCTCCGCAGAGCCAAGCAGAGTATACTAACACAGAGTAAAGCGCAGAAATCCGCCGCATTTAAGTGTAAAGCAGAAAAGTAGAAGATATCCTAACATAACCCAAACTAACCTGACCTAACCAAACATAGCGAATCGCAACCTAAGGTGCCAAGCCATCTATTGCTGGACTCCCCGCTGCCAAGCAGGGAATATTAGGGGAGGGCAGCGCAGACGTCCATAGAATGGCGGTGTATAGCACGGAAGTCAAAGATATACTAACTTAACCCAAACAAATCTAACCTAACCAAACGTAAAATAACACAACCTAACGCGCCGCGGCCACTCTTTCTGGGATTCCCGGAGCAAGGCAGGTAGTATTTGATCACAGTAGAGCGCAGAAATCTACCGAAGTGCTGTGTACAGCACACAGGTCATAGCTATCCTAGCCTAACGTAGCAAAGCATAGCATAACCAAGCGTAACGTAATCAAACCTAAAGTGCCTAGCCCACTATTACTGAGCTGCCCAGAGCATAGCGGAACACATCAGAGCGCAGCAGAGCGTAGAACTGCACCGTATAGCAGTATACAGCACAAAACTTCAAGCCATCGCTTCCTAACCTAACCAAACGTAACACAATCGAACGCAACAGATCTCAGCCCAACGTCCCGAGAGCACTACTTCTGGCCACCCCATAGCCAAGCAGAATTTACTACAGCACAGTAGAGCGCACAAATCCGTCTAATAGCCTCGTACAGCACAAACGTCAGAGCCATTCTAACCAAACTTAGCCTAACCTGTCTTGACAGAGCGCAACATAACTAAACATAACGTGCCCAGACCAATATTGCTGGGCTTCCCAGTACCAAGCCGACCGCACTAGAGCTCTGCAGAGCGCTGAAATCCACCGAACAGCAGTGTATGGCAGAAAAGTCAAAGCTACCACCTCCTAACCCCGCCGATCGTAACATAGCCGAACGTAAACGATCACAGTATGACGTGCTCCGACCACGATTCATGTCGTACCCAGAGACAAGCAGAACATACTAGAGCGGAATAGAACGCAGGAGACCACCAAACAAAAGTTTAAACCACGAAAGTCAAGGAAATCCAAACCTAACCGATACCAATTTATCCTAAGCAAACGAAGCCCAACTGAACCTAACGAGCCAAGACAACTGCTACTGCCCCTCCCCCCCGAGGTGAGCAGAGCATAATAGAGCAATGTAGTGCATAGAGTTCCACCGAATAGCAGTCCATAGCACAAAAGAAACTTCTATCCTGTAATAACACATATAAACGTAATATAAACAAACGTAACCTAACCGAACCTAACGTAACGAGGACACTGTTGCTGGCCTCCTTAGAGACGAGCAGAGTATAACAGAGCAATAAACAACGCAGAAATCCACCAAATGGCAGTGTATAGCACACAAGTCATCCCTACCCTGTCCTAACCTATTCAAAGGTAATACACACAAACGTAACATACCGCCACCAGACGTGGGGAGACCAATATTGCTGGCCGCCGCAAAGACGAGCAGAACATACTAGAGCACAGTGGAGCGCAGAAATCCACCGAATAGCAGTACACAGCACAAATGTAAAAGCTGTATCAACCTAACATTACCTAACCTAACCTAACCGAACGTAACCTAACTCGACCTAACGTCACGAGGCCACAATTGCTGGCCTGTCTAGAGTCAAACAGAACATATTAGAGCACAGTAGATGGCAGAAGCCAGCCGTACAGCGATGTAAAGCACAAGAGTCGAAGCTATCTTCTCCCAACCTGACCAAACGTACTGTAACCCATGTAACATGTCTAATCTTACCATACCGAGACCACCATTGCTGCCCTACCGGGAGCCAAGCAGGGCATATTAGAGCAATGTAAAGCGCAGGATCTCACCGCAGAGCGGCGTAGAGTGCAGAAGTCAAAGCTATCCTATCCTAAACTAACTAACCGCAACAATACCAAACGAAGCATAGCAAAACCTATCCTGCAACCACCACATTTGCTGGCCTCCGCAGAGACGAGCAGATGATAGTAGAGGCCAGTAGAGGGCAAAAAGCCACCAAACAGCATTGTACTGCACAAAAGTCAAAGACACTCTAACCTAACAGGACATAAACTGACCTAACCGAAGGTAGAATATCTGAACCTAACTAGCCGAGACCACTATTGCTGGCATACCCAGAGCCAAGTAGACCGTATTAGTGCAGAGCAGAGCGCAAAAATGCACCGATTAGCAGAGTATAGCTCAAAGGTTTGATCCATCCTTTCCAAGCGTAACAAATGGTGGCACAAACAAACGTAACATAGCTGAAAATAACGTGTCGCAACAACTACTGTTGGGATCCCCAGAATCGAGCACGGCGTATTAGAGCACAGTAGGGCGCAGAAGTCAACCTCAAAACAGCGTATAGCACAAAATTCAAAGTTGCGCTATACTAACATAACAAAACGTATCATAACCGAGCGCAACCCACCGCAGGCTTACGTGCCACAACAACAATTTCTGACCTCCCCAGAGGGATACAGAGGAACGAAGAGCAGTGTAGGACGCAGACATCGACCGAATAGCAGTGTATAGCACAAAAGTGGATGCTATACTTACCAGACCTAACCTAACCTAGCCGAGCCGAACGTAACCTAACTCAACCTAACGTGTCGAGGCCACTATTACTGCCCTCCGCAGAGCTAAGCAGGATATATTAGAGGAGAGTATATGACAAAAATCAACGGAATCGCAGTGCATAGCACAATAGGAGAAGCAACCCTATCCAAACATAGACAAACGTAACATAACCGAACGTTGCTTAACTGAACCTAACACGACGAAGCCACTATTGCTTGCATCCCCAGAGCCAAGCAGAGCATTCTAGAGCACAGTAGAGCGCAGTAAGAAACCGCATTGCACTATGTAGCACAGAAGTCAAAGATATCCTAACCTAACCTGTCCTAACGTAACCTGATCGAACGTAGCCTAACCCATCTTATCTCACCGCTGCCACTATTTTTGGCATTACCAGAGCAAAGCAGGGAATGTAAGACCACAGAAGAGCGCAGAATTCCGCCGAATAGCAGTGTACATCACAAAGGACATACCTACACCGTATTAACCTCTCTGAACGTAAACTGACGGAACGAAGCCTAACTCAATCTATCGAGCCGATAATACAATTGCTGGCCACCCAAAAGCCAAGCAGAGCGTTTTACAACAACGAAGATAGCTGACATAAGACGGATAGCTGTGTATAACATAAAAGTAAAAGCTCTCCCAGCCATGCCAAACGGACCACAACCAAACGTCGTATATCTCTACCTAACGTGACGAAACCACTATTGCAGGCCTCCCCGGTGCCAAGTAGAACGCACTGGGGCACGGTAGATCGCAGAAATCCACCGAATAGCAGTTTATAGCGCAAAAGTTATAGCCATAACCTCCTAGCCTAACAAATCGTGACATAGCCGAAAGTAACAAAACCCAAAGTAACGTGCCGCGATCATTATTGTTGGGTTCCGCAGATTCGAGCATAGTATAGTAGAGCAGGGTAGAGCGTTCGAATCCACCTAATAGCAGTTTATAGCAACAAAGTCGAAGCCTTCCTAATTTAACGCAACGTAACCTAACCTAACCGTATGCTTTCTAGCACAGCCTATCGTGCCGGGGCCACTATTGCTGGCCTCCCGAGAGTCAAGCAGAAGCTAGTAGAGCAACGCAGAGCGAAGGTATAGAAGGAATATCTGTGTATACAACAAAAGTCAAGCAACCTGGCCAAACATGACCTAACCCATCCAAGCCAACCGTAACCTAATTCAACCTAACGTGCCGCGGCCGCCACTTCTGGAATCCACAGCGCCAAGCAGAGCACATCAGAGCACGGTAAAGTGCAGCAATCCACCGAACAGCTGTGCATAAGGCAAAAGTCGAATCTACCCTATCCAAACCTAACCAAACCTTACCTAACCAAACGTAACATAACACAACCAAACGTGCCACGACCACTATTGGTAGCCTCCCCAGAGACAAGCGGATGTTAGTAGAGCAACGCAGAGCGCAGATATCGACCGAAGAGCAATACATAGCAGAAAAGTCAATTCTAACCCAGCCAAACCTTCCCTAACCTAACCTAACCGAACCTGGACTAACAAAACCTAACGTGCCGAGAACACCATTGCTGGCATCCACAGCGCCAAGCAGAGCATATTAGAGAACAGTAAAGCGCAGCGATACACAGAATATACCGTAAAAGTGGGTGTTATCATATCTTAACCTAAATAAACTTAACATAACCCAACCTATCGCTCCGAGGTCACCATTTCTGGCTCCTGCAGAGCGTAGCAGGGTGTTTTACACCTCGGTACAGCTGAAAAATCTACGGAAAAGCACTGTATATCGCAAACGTCAAATATATGCTAACCTAACCTGACTTACCCTAGCCTAACCAAACAGAAACTAATTTAACCTAACGGGCCGAGCCCGCTACAGCTGGCCTCTCCACCGCCAAGCAGAACGTATTGAAGGAGCGTCGAGCCTAGAAGGCCACGAAACGGCAATGAAAGGCAGAAAAGTCAAAGCCATCCTATCCTAGCCAAACCGAGCGTAACATGACAAAACGCAACATAACACAGCATAACGTACTGAGACGACTACTGCTAGCATTTCCAGAGCCAAGAAGAGCATACTAGAGCAATGTGGAGCGCAGGAATCCACCGAATAGCAACGTATAACACAAGAGTCAAAGCTATACTATCCTAACCGAAGCACACGGAACATAACTGAACGTAATACAAATGAACCTAAAGTACCGAGACAACAATTGCTGCCTCCCAGGTACGAGAAGAGTATAATAAAGCACAGTATAGCGCAGAAATCCAACGAATAGCAGTGCATAGCACAAAAGCAGATCAAAACGTAACCAAATATAGCCCAATCTAACCAAGCCGAACGTAACATAACACAACATAATGTGCCGAGACCACCATTGCTGTCCTTCCATGTGCCAAGCAGAACAAACTGGGGCACTGTAGAACGCAGAAACACAACGAATAGCAGTGTTTAGCACAAAAGTGAAAACTGTCGCAGCCTAACCTAGCCAAACGTAGCATAACCAAACCTACCATATCCCAACATTACGTGCCGTTGCCGCTATTGCTCGCCTCCCCAGCGCCAAGCTAAAAATAATAGGGCGCAGTAAAGCACAAACATCCGACGAATAGCGGTGTATATCACAAAAGTCATGGAGCTCCAAACCTATCTTTACATAACCTAACATATCCAAACGTAACCTCGCACAAAATAACGTGCCGAGACCACAATTGCTGGCCTTTGCAGAGCAAAGCTGAACATGTTAGAGCAGAGTTCAATGCTGGAATCCACCGTATAGCAGTGTACTGCACAAAACTTTAAACTATTCTCTCCTAACCAAACAAATCGTGACACAACTAAACGTAGCATATCTCAACCTAACGTGACAAGGCCAGGATTGGTGGCCACCACAGAGCCACGCAGAAAATATATGTTGATAGTGGGACGCAGAAGTCCTTGGAATCGCGGTGTATGCCAGAAATGTCTAATATTACCAGTCTTAAACCAAACAAACAGAACCTACCCAAACATAGCCTAACTCAACATAACGTGCCGCAACCTTTATTTCTGGACTCCCCAGGGCAAAGCAGAATGCAGTCCAGCCGAGTAGAGCGTAGAAATCCACCGAATATCTGTGTATACCACGAAAATCATGTGTCCAAACCTAATATAGCCTAACCATATGAAGCCAAAAGAAGCCTAACTCACCTGAACGCTCCGAGACCCCTACTACTGGCCACCCCGGAGTCGAGCAGAGTATAGTAGAGCGACGTAGAGCGCAGAAGTCCACCTAGAAACAGTGTACCGCACAAAAGTGGAAGGTACCATGTCTTAACCTATCCAAGCGTAACGTCACCAAATTCAACGTAACATCACCTTACGTGCCGAGACCACTGTTGCTGGCCTCTCCAGAGCCAAGCAGCATATACTAGAACACAGTAGGTGGCAGATATCCGCCGAATTGCAGTGTATGGTACAAAAGTCGAAGATATCCTAACGTAAACTGTGCTATCCTGACCTAACCGAACGTAGCGTAACTAAACGTAACGAGCCGAGAATACTATTGGTGGCCTCCCCAGGGCCAAGCATAGCATACTAGTGCAATGTAGACTGTGAAGATCCACCGAATATCGGTGTACAGCACAAAAGTCGGAGATGCCATATCGTAACTTTACCAACCGTGACATTACCAAACGTAGCATAACACAACCTACAGTGCCACGGCCGCTATTGCTGGCATCCGCAGAGCTACGCAGAACATACTAGAAAACAGTAGGGCACAGAAATCCACCGAACAGCAGTGCATAGCATAAACATAGATGCTACCCTAACCAAACATATCCAAACATGACCTAACCGAACGTAACCTAACACAACATGACATTGCCGAGACCGACATTGCTGAACTTCCCTGTGCCAAACTGGACATACTAGATCACAGTGCGGCGATCGAATCCAACGAGGAGAAGTGTATAGCACAAAAGCCAAAGCTGTCCAAGGCTAACCGGACCAAACATAACATAACCCTTCGTAAGCCAGCTGAACCTAACGTGCCTAGACCACTATTGCCGACCTCCCCATAGCAAAGCAGATTATACTAGAGCACAGTAGATATCAGGAAGGTAACCAAAGCTGCTGGAAGCATAATAGCCAGTGCCATCCAGACCTAACCCATCCTACCGTAACCTATACAAACGTAGCCTAAACAAACATAAAGTTCCGCAAACATTATTGCCGGGATCCAGGCAGACGAAGAGAACGTACTAGAGGAATGTAGGGCTCAGGAATCCATAGAATCGCTGTGTATAGCAGAAAAGTCGATAAGATCCAAACCTGACGCGTACAAGCATAACCTAATCAAACGTAGCATAACAAAACATAACGTGCCGCGATCAGCATTGCTGGCCTCGCCAGGACCAAGCAGAATATAATAGAGCACAGTTGAGCGCAGAAATGCGCCGAAAAGCAATGAACAGTGCGAAAGCCAAAGCTACCATGACCGAACATAACATAACCTAACTTAACCGAACGCAACATATCTGAACCTGACGTGCCGAAACAACCATTGCTAGGCTCCCCAGTGCCAAGTAGAAAATATTACAGCACAGTAGAGAGCAGAAATCCACAGAAAAGCAGTGCGCGGCACAAAACTGGTTGCTATCCTGTCCTAAACTAACCAAACGTAACGTAACCAAAGGAAGCATAACTCAGCCTAACGTGCCGGGACCACTTTTGCTGGCCTCCCAGAGCCAAGCAGAATATAGTACAGCACGGTGGAGCGCAGAGAAACGCCGAATAACAGTGTCCAGCGGGAAAACCGATGCTATCATAGACGAGAGTAGCGCAACCGAACAAATCCAAACGTAACCGCTCTCTATCTAGCGTGCCGAGACCACAATTGCTTGCCTCGCCAGAGCCAAACAGAAAATATTAGAGTACAGTAGAGCGCACAAATCCGCCGCATTGCAGCGTATAGCACAAAAGTCGAAGATATCCTGACATAAACTGACTCAACCCATCCTAACCTAACGTAGCCTATCTTATCATAAGGTAACTGCTGGCTTCCCCAGATTCAAGCAGAACACCCTAGCGCACAGTAGGGCGCAGCAATTCTCCTATTAGCAGTGTGTGTCAAAGAAGTCGTAGCCATCCGGTCCTAACATAGGTCTGGGAGGCTAGCAGTAGTGGCCGCGTCATGATACGCTTAGTTATGATACATTTGGTTATGCTTCGATTGATTAGGTTTGGGTAGAATAGCTTTGACCTTTGCGCTATGCACTATTGTTTGGTGGACCCCTGCGATCTGCTCTGCTGTAATGTATTCTGCTTGGTTCAGTGCATGGCAGCAATAGAGGTCCCATCACGTTGGGATGTCTTAAGTTGCGTACGGTTACGCTACAATAGTTAAGGATAGGACAGGATAGCCTTCACTCTTGTGCTATACGCTGATTTTCGGTATATTTCTGTGATCTCCAGAGCTCTGATATGCTCTGCTTTGATCTGGGGATGCCAGAATTGGTGGCTGATTCGCGTTGGCTTGAATTTGGTTAAGTTCGTTTATGTTACGTCTGTTTGGGTTAGGTTTGGATAGCTTTGGCTTTTCTGCCATTCACTGCGGTATTATGGACCCTTTCTCTCTTCTCTCCTATAGTATCTTCTGCGTGGCTATGTTGAGGCCAGCAAAAATGTTCTCGGCACATTAGGTTTAGTCGGGTTACAGACGGTTATGTTACGTTTGCCTATGGTAAGACAGGGTAGCAATGACCATTGTGCTATACACTGCCATTCGGTGGATTTCTGTGCTCTGCCGTGCTCTAACTTGCTCTGCTTGGCTCTGTGGATTCCAGCAATAGTGGTCTCGGCACGTTACGCTGAAGTAGGTTATGTCCGGGTACGTTACGTTTGGCAATGCTACGTTTGGTTATGTTATGACAGCATAGCTCTTACTTTTGTGGTACACAGTGTTATCCGGCGGATACCTGCGATGTACTATGCTCTACTATATTCTGCTTGGCGCTGGCAAGGCCAGCAACATTGGTCGCGTCGCGTAATTTCGAATTAGGCTTCGTGTGTTTAGGTTATGTTAGTTTGGATTAGGTTTGGATATCTTTCTCTTTTCGGCTGTACGCTGCGATCATATGGATTTCTGAGCTCTACTCTCCTCAACTATGTTCTGCCCGGCTCTGTGGAAGTGAGCCATAGCGGTCGCGGCACGTTAGGTATAGTTAGGTTACGCTTGCGTTTGCTACGGTGGTTCTTGTTAGGAGAGGATAGCTTTGCCTTTTGTGCTATACATTGCCATCCGGCTGATTTCTGCACTCTACCGTGCTCTAGTATGTTCAGCTTGGCTCTGGGAATGGCGGCAATAGTGGTATCGGCACATTACTCTGAGACAGGATACGTTTGGCTATGGTATGTTTGCCCTTGTTGGGATCGGATGGTTTCGACTTTTCTGCTGTACACTGCAAGTCGGTGGATTTCCGCGCTCTACTGTGGCCCGGTATATTCTTATCGGCTATGTGAAGGTCAGCAATAGCGGTTTCGGCACATTAGTTTGAGATATGCTGAGTTTGGTTGTGTTACGTTAGTTCTGGCTAGGTTCGGATAGCTCCGACTTTTCTCATATTCACTGCCATTCGATGGATATCTACGCTCTACTGTTCTCAAATATGCCCCGCTTGACTCTGTGGAGACCCGAAACACTGGTCGCCGCACGTCAGGTTGAGATAGATAACGTTTGGATGTGTTAGCGCTAGATATGCTGAGTTTGGTTGTGTTACGTTAGTTTTGGCTAGGTTCGGATAGCTCCGACTTTTCTTATATTCTCTGCCATTCGATGGATATCTACGCTCTGCTATTCTCAAATATGCCCCGCTTGACTCTGTGGAGACCCGCAACACTGGTCGCCGCACGTCAGGTTGAGATAGATAACGTTTGGATGTGTTAGCGCAGGTCGTGTTGTGTCAGGGTAGCTTTGACTTTTGTGCACAATTCTGCTAATATATAGACTTCTGGGCTCTACTGCACTCTACTGTACTCCGCTTGGCCATGGGGTGGCCTGTAATAGTGGTCTCGGCATGTTAGATTGAGTTAGGCTACGTTCGGGTCGATTATGTTAGTTTGGGTTATCTCCTTGCATCACTGACTTTCGCGCTGTACACTGTTATGCTGTGAATTTCTACGTTATTCATTTCTCTGCTATACCCTACTCGACCCTGTGGAAGCCAGCTACAGTGGTCCCAGCACGTTGGGTTCGTTAGCATACGTTTGGTTATGTTACGATTTGTTAGGTTAGGATAGAATAACTTAGACTTTTGTGCTATACTCTGCCATTCGGTGGACTTATGCGGTCTACTGTGCCCTAGTTTGCTCTGCTTGGCTCTGGGGAGGCCAGAAATTGTGGTATCGGCACGTTATGCTTAGTTAGGTTACGTTCCGTTAGGCCAGGTTTGATAAGGTTCGGTTAGTGTATCTTAGACTTTTGTGCTTTGCACCGCATTGCGACGGTTTCCTACGAACTTCTCCGCTCTAGTACATTCCGATAGGCTCTGGAGACGTTAGCAGTGGTGGTCTAGGCATGATAAGTTTTGTTATGTTACGCTCGGCTATGTCATGCTTTGTTAGGCTAGGCAAGTGTAGCTTCGACGTTTGTGGTGTAAACTGCTTCTCGTTGGATTTCTGCTCCTTACAGTTATCTTATATGCTCTACTTTGTTCTGGGGCGGGAAGAGATAGCGGCCGCTCTACATTAGCTTGAATTAGGTCGCATTTGGTTATGTTACGTTTGTTTTGGTTTAGATTTGGGTATCATAAACTCTGCTGCTATACCCTGCGGCCTATGTATATCGGTGCCCACTTCTACTCTAATATGCTATGCTTGGCTCTGTGGAGGACAGCATTACTGGTCACCGCACTATAGGTTGAATTAGATTACGTTTGGTTTGGTTTGGTTTGGTTCGGTCTGGATCGGATATCCTTCACCATTGTGCTTGACACTGCTATTCCATGGACTTCTGCGCTCTAATGTGTTCGAACATGCTCTGCTTGTCTCTACGAAGGGCACCATTATCGGTGGCCGCACGTTGTGTTGAGTTATCCTACGTTAGGTTAGGTTATGCCAGGTTTGGCTACGGTGTCCTCAACTTTTGCGCTATTCGCTGCATTGCTGTACTATAGTATTCTCTGCTGGGCTCTGGGGAGGCCAGCAATAGTGGCCTCGGCACGTTACGTCGAGAAATGTTACGTTCGGCTAAGTATGGTTAGGCTAAGCTTGGTTTGGTTCGCTTCAACATTAGTTCTGTACGCTGCTACTCAGTGGACTTCTGCGCTGTACTGTTCTCTATCATGTACTGCTTCGCTCTGAGGAGGCCAGCAATAGTGTTCGCGGCATGCTAAGTCGAGTCAGGTAAAGTGCGGTCAGTTTGGGCTAGGCAAAGTTTCGTTAGGATAGCTTTACCTTTTGTGCTGTACTCTGCTATTAGGTGGACTCCTGCGCTGTACTGTGCTCTAGTATGCGCTGCTTGGCTCTGGGGAGCGTACCAATAGCGGTCTCAGCAGGCTAGGTTCAGTTAAGCTACGTTTGGCAATGTTCCGTTCGTCTGGGTTAGGTTTGTATAGCTATGTCTCTTCCGATATACACAGCAAATCTATGGATTTCTGGGATTCGGTGGACCTGTGTGCCCTACAGTACCCTATTAATTTCAGCTTGGCTCTATGAAGGCCAGCAATTTTGGCCTCGACACGTGATATTGAGGTGGGTTACGTTCGGTTAGGTTGGGCTATGCTAAGTGTGTTCAGGTTAGCATTAACTCTTGGGCTGTGCACTGCTGTTCGGTGGGTTTCTGTGATCTGCTGTTCTCCAGTGTGTCCCGCTCCTCTTTGTGGTGGGCAACAATGGTGTTCTTGGCACGTTAGCTTGAGTAATGCTGCACTACAGTACAATCGGCTTTTCCCTGTGAGGGCCAGCAATATTGGTATCGTCATGTTAGGTTGAGTTAGGTTACGGTTGGGTATGCTACGTTCGGCTAGGTTTGGATATTCTACTGTGACTTTTGTGCCATTCACTGCTTTCCGGAGTATTTGTGCACTCTTCTCTCCTCTAATATGCTCTGCATGGCGATGTCGAGGCCAGCAATAGTGGTCTCGGCACGTTAAGTTGGGTTACGTTAAGGTTGGTTAGGTTACGTTTGGTTTGGTTTGGAGAGTACAGATCTGACCTCTGCGCTTTTCACTGCTCTTCGGTGGACTTCTGCGCTCTACTGTGCTCTAATATTCTCTGCTTGGCGCTGTAGACGTGAACAATAGCGGTCTCGGCACGTTAGTTGTAGTTAGGCTTCGTTTTTATAGGTTATGCTAGTCTGGGTTTGGTGAGGATATCTTTCACTCTTCAGCTGTACACTGCATTTCGGTGAACTTCTGCTCTCTGCTCTCTTCTAACATGTGCTGCTTGGCTCTGTGAAGGACAGCCACAGTGGTCAGTTCACGGTAGGTTTAGCTATGATAGGTTTGGTTACATTATGTTTGGTGGAGTCTGGCTAGAAAAGCTGCGCCACTTGTGCTATTTACTGCAATTCGGTCGATTTATGCGTTCTTCTGTGTCATAATATGCTCTGCTTCGCTTTGGGGAGGCCAGCAATAGTGGTCCCGGCACATTAAGTAGAGATAGGATATGGTTGGCTATGTTACGTTAGCTTAGGTTTTGTTTGGATAGCTTCGTCTTTTCTGTTACACACTGCGATACTAAGGATTTCCTCTCTTTACACTCCACGAACGTGCTCTGCTTGACCCTGCGGAGGCCAGAAGTACTGGTCGCGGCGCGCCGGGTTCAGTTAGATTACGTTCGGTTGGGATAGGTTATGGTATATTTGACTTTTGTGCTCAGCGCAGATATTCAATGGACTTCTGTGCTCTAGTGTTCTCTACCTTTTTCCGCTTGCCTCTGGGGACGCCAGCAGCGATGGTAGCCGCATGTCAGGTTGTATTATGTTGCGTTTGGTTAGGTTAGCTTAGGTTATGTTTAATCTGGATATCTTTGACTTTTGCGCTATTCACTGCAATGCGGCCCATTTCTACGCTCCACTCTTCTCTAGTATATAATGCCTGGCAGGACGGAGGCCAGAAATAGAGGTCTCGGCACGTTAGTTTATGTCGGGTTACGTTTGGACATGGTGCTTTGTGTATAGTTAGGAGAGGATAGATCTGACTTTTGTGCTTTACACTGCTTTTCGTAGGATTTCTGCTCTCTACACTCCTCAGATATACTCTGCTTGGCTGTGGGAGGGCCATCAATACTGGTCGGGTCACGTTAGGTTGAGTTATGTTACGTTTGGTTATATTATGTTTGACCAGGTTAGGCTGGGATAGCTACGACTTCTGTGCTATAAACTGCTATTCGGCGCAATTCATCGCTCTGCTGTGCTCTAGTATGTTCTTCTTGGCACTGGGGAGGCCAGCGGTAGTGGTGTATGCACGTTAGGTTTTATTATGATGCATTTGGTTATGCTACGTTTGGTTAGGTTAGGATAGGATAATTTCGTCTTTTGCGCTATACACCGCCATTCGGTGGATTGCGGCGCAATAAATTGATCTACTATGCTCTTCTCGACCCTGTGGTGGCCAGCAATGGTGGACGTGGCACGAAAGCTTGCGTTAGGTTTCGTTTGGTTATGTAACGTTTGGTTATGGTACGTTTGGTTTGGTTAGGCTAGGACAGCTATTACTCTTGTACTATACACTACTGCAAGGTGGGTTTAAGCGCTATTCTGCGCTACAATATGTTCTGCTTGGCTTTGTGGATGCCAGCAATTGTGGTCTCGGTTCGTTAGTTCGAGTTATGTTACATTTGGTTAGGTTAGGTTAGTTTGGGTCGAGTTACGATTGCTTCGACTTCTGTGCAATACACTGCTTCTCGGTGGATTTCTGCACTCTACTGTGCTCCAGTATGTACTGCTTGACCCTGGGGTGGACAGCAATGATGTTCTCGGCGCAAGAGTATGAGTTATGTTACGTTCGGTTATGTTACGTTTCGCTAGGATAGGATAAGAAGGCCATGCCTTTTGTTCTATACATTGTTGTTCGGCGGATTTCTGCTTTCTTCTGTGCTCTGGCATATTCTGCTTGGACCTGGGGAGGCCAGTATTTATGGTCTCGGCACGTCAGGTCGAGTTATGTTTCGGTCCTTTACTATAGGTTTGGAAGGTTTGAGTAGGATTTCTTCGACTTTTGTGCTATACGCTACTATTCGGTTCATTTCCGCGCTCTACATTGCTCTACTATACTCCGCTCGACTCTGGGGATGCGAGCAATGGTGGTGGCTGCACGTTAGCTTGAGTCAGTTTACGTTTGGTTGATTATGTTAGGTAAGGTTTAGCCAGGATACCCACGGCTTCCGTCCTGTACACTGTTTTTCAGTGGAATTCTGTGATCTACTGTGCTCTACTACATTCTCCGTTGCTCTGGGGAGGCCAGGGGCAGTGGTAGCGGCACGCCATGTTCTGCTTTGCTGCGTTCGGTTAGGATAGATTATGTCAGTTTGTGTTAGGATATCCACGGCTTCTGTCCTATTCATTGAAATGCGGTGAATTTCTGCGATACACTGAGCTCTAATCGGCTCTGCAGGTCTTTGTGGTGGCCAGTAGTAGCGGACTCGGCAGGTTCAGTTGAGTTAGGTTACGTATCGTTGGGTAAGGTCAGGAAGATTTCGTTAGAATTTCTTTGACTTTAGAGCTATACACTGCAATGCGGTGGATCTCTGCGCTCTACTGTGCTATCGTATAATCTGCTTGACCCTGTGGAGGCCAGCAATAGTGACGCCTCCGCACACTAGGTTGAGGCAGTTTACGCTTGGTAGGGTCAGTTTGGGTCAGGTTAGGTTAGGCTACCTTGGCTTTTGTGCTCTACACTGCTATTCGGTGGATTTCTGTGATCTACAGTACTGTAACTCATTCTGCTTTGCTCTGGGAAAGCGAGCAGCTGTGGTCGCGGCACATGGTGTTGAGTAATGCTACGTTTGGTTAGGTTAGGTTAGGTCGGCTTAGGTCTGTGTATTTTCGACTTTTGTGCTATACGCTGCTGTTCGGTTGATTCCTGCGCTATACATTGCTCTACTTTGCCCAGCTCGACCACGGGGTGGCGTGCAATAGTGGACGTGGCACTTTCGGTTGGGTAACGTTATGATTGGTTTGGTCAGGTTAGGCTGTGTTTGCTTAGGATAGTTTTGACTTTTGCGTTATGCATTGATATTTGGTGGATTTCTGCTTTCTACTGTGCTCTAACATGTTCTTCTTGGCTCTGTGGATTCCAGCAATAATTGTCTCACTACGTTAAGTTGAGTTACTCTACGTTTGGATAGGTCAGCTTAGGTCAGGCTAGGTTAGGTTATCTTCCACTTTTCCGCTTTGCACTGCAATGCGGTGGATTTCTGCGATCTACTGTGCTCCGGTGTATTCTGTTGGCTCTGGGGGTGCAAGCAGTAGTGGTCTCGGCGCGTTAGTATCAGATACATTACGTATTCTTGCGTCTCGTTTGATTTGGTTTGGACACGATATCCTTGACTTCAGCGCCATACACTTCTATTCGGTGCGTTTCTGCTTTCTAGTTAGCTCTAACATTGCCCGCTTGGCCCTGGGAAGGCCAGCAATAATGGTCTCGTCACGTTACGTTGTGTTACACTACGTTTGGATAGGTTCCGTTAGGATAGCTTAGGCCTGGGTATGCTTGTCCATTGTGGTATACACTGCAGTGCGGTGGCTTTCTGCGCTCTGCTGTGCTCTAGTATACTTTGCTTGGATCTGGGGAGCCCAGCACTGCATTGCTCTACTCGAGTCGACTCTGGCGATGCGAGCAGTGGTGGTTGTGGCACGGTTAGTTTGAGTTAGGTCACGTTTTGTTTGGTTAGTCTAGGATAATGTTGGTTAGAACAGCTGCGACGCTCCTACTGTACACTACTCTGTATCCTGTCACTCCTGGTGGACTCCTGTGATCTACTGTGGTCTAATACATTCTGTTTGGCATTGGTGTGGCCAGCAGCAGTGGTTGCGGCATCTTATGTAGTGCTATGCTACATTCCGTTAGTTTAGTTACGTCATGTTAGGTTATGGTATCTTCGCCTTTTGTGTTCTTCACTGCAATGCAGATGATCCCTGCGCACAACTGTGCTCTACTAAATTCTGCGATACTCTAGGGTGGCAGGAGCAGCTGCCGCGGCACGTTGTGTCGAGCTATGCTACGTTTGGTTAGGCTAGGTAAGGTCATACCAGGTTAGAATGTCTTCGACTTTTGCGCCATACGCTGCTACTAGGTGGATTTCTGCGCTCTACATTGCTCTACTATACTCCGCTAGACCATGTGGTGGCGAGGAATAGCGTCTGTGGCACATTTGGTTGAGTTAAGTTATGATTAGTTAGGTCAAGTTATACTATGTTTGGTTACGATAGCTTGGACTTTTGTGCTATACACTTCTATTCCGTGAATTTCCGTCCTGTACATTGCTCTACTATACTCCGCTCAGCTCTGGGGATGCCAGGAGCAGTGGCCGCGGGACGTCGTGTTGGGTTACGCTGACTTTGGTTATATTGGATTAAGTCATGCTTGGTTAGGGTTTCCACGTCTTTTGTGCTCTTCATCGCAATGCGGTGGGCTTCTGCTCTCTGCTGCGCCCTGGTACATTCTGCTTTTCTCTCTGGAGGCCAGCAATAGTGGTATCGCCATGTGAGGTTGAGCAATGTTACGTTCGGTTACCTTACGTTTGGTTAGGATAGATCAGGGTATCTTTGACTTTCGCGCTATAGACTGTTGTTCGGCGGACTTCTGCGATCTACTGTGCTCCAGTATGTTCTACTTGGCGCTGGGCAGGCCATCAACATTGGTCTCGGCACGTTAGTTTTTGACAGGTGACATTCGGTTATGTTAGGTTTAGCTAGGTTAGGGTAGTGTAGCTTTGACTTTTACGATATATACCGCTACTTGGTGGATTACGGCGCTCCACATTGCCCTAATATGTCCTGGTTGTCTCTAGGGAGGCTAGCAATATTATTCTCGGCGAGCTATGATTAGTTATGCCACGTTTGGCTTGGCTAGGTTAGGGCAGGGTAGGTAAAGGTACCTTTGGCTCTTGTGCTACACACATCAATGCGGTGGATCACTTCGCTCTACTCTGCTCTAGTATATTCTGCTTGGCTCTGGGGATGCATGCAATAGAGGTCTCGTCTAGTTAGGTTCAGTTATGCCACGATAGGTTAGGTTAAGTTAGGTCAGTTTAGGCTATGATATCCTTAGTTTTGTGCTAGAGACTGCAATTTTTAGGCTTTCTACGTCCTAAGCTGCTCTACTATACTCTGGTCGACTCTGGGGGCCAGTAATAGCGGTCTCGGCACGTTAGGTTTAGTTTGGCTACGTTTGGATGGGTTATGTTAATTTGGATTATGTCTGTATTGCTTTAACTTTCGTGGCATAGACTGCTGTTCGGTGGATTTCTTCGCTCTACTCTGCTCTAATATGCTTTGCATTGCCCTCGGGAGGCCAAAAATAGAGGCCGCGGCATGTTAGGTTGAGTTGGGCTACGTTTGGATAGTCCATGTTAGCATGTGTGCGGTTTGGATAGCTTTGATTTTCCTGCTGTACACTGCGATTCTATGTATTTCTGCGCCCTGCTCTGCCATAATATGCTCGATTCTTTGAGATAGTTTACGTTCGGTTATGTAAGGTTAGGCTAGGTTTGGTTGGGTTGACCATGACTTTTGTGCTATACACTGTTATTCGGTGAATTTGTGCTATCTAGTGCGCTGTAATACGTTCTGCTTGGCTCTGTCGATACCAGCAACAGAGGTCGCAGCTCGTTAGGTTTAGTTATTCTACGTTTGCTTAGGCTGTGTTTGGCCATTTTTGGTTTGGATGACTTTGAGCTTTGTGCTATTCACTGCCATTCGGTGGATTTCTGCGCCCCATTGTGATCTAATGTTCTCTGCTTGGCGATGTGGAGGCCAGAAATTATGGCCGCGGCACGTTAGGTGAGTCAGGCTGTGTACGGTTACGATACGATTTGTTATTTTAGGAGAGGGTATCTTCGTCTTTTGTGCTATTCGCGGCTATTCGGTGGATTTCTGCGCTCTAAATTGCTCCGCTATACCCTACCCGACACTCGGGAGGCCAGTTGTAGTGGTCGCGGCGCGTTAGGTTCGGTTAGGTTACGCTTGGTTAGGTTGGGTTAGGATAAGTTTGGTCGGGTTTGCTTCGACTTTCGTGTAATAGACTGTCATTCGGTGTATCCCTGCCCTCTACTGTGTTCTACTCTACTCTGCTTGGACCTGTGGAGGCTAGCAATAATGCTGGCGGCACGTTATGTTCAGCTTTCTATGCAGGGTAGGATATGAAAGTATGGGTTAGGTCTGGGTGTCTTTGACTTTTCTGCCGTACACGACGATTGCATGGATTTCAACGCTCTCCTCTCCTCTAGCATGTTATGCTTGGCCCTGTGGTAGCCAGCAATAGCGATGGTGGCGCTTTATGTAGTGTTTGGTTACGTTTGTCTATGTTATGTACGGTTAGATCAGGATAGGGTAATTTTGACTTTTGCGCTGTATACTGCTATTCGGTGGTCTTCTGCGCTCCACGTTGCTCTAATATACCTTACTCCACACGATGAAGGCCATCAATGGCGGTCGTGGTACAATAGGTTGTGACATTTAACGTTCGGTTAGGTTAGGTTAGGTTAGGTATGGCAATGATGGCTTTGACTTTTGCGCTATACACTGCTATTTGGCGAATTTCTGCGCTCTGCTGTGCTTTAGCATATTCTGCTTGATTCTGGGATGGCTAGCAGTATCGGTCTTTGCACGTCAGTCTGATTTATGATGCGTTCGGTTATGTTACGCTTGGCTAGGTTAGGACAGGTTTCTTGGCTTTTGTGCTTTGTACTGCTATTCGGTGAACTTCTTCGGAATACTGTGACCCAGTATGCTCCTCTTTGCTCAGGGGATGCCAGCAATAGTGGTCCCTGCTCGATAGGTTGGGTTGCATTACGTTTCTTTATGTTACGTTTGGTCTGGTTAGGATGGGATCGATAAGACTTTTATGCTTCTGCACTGCTATTAGGTTGAATTCTGCGCTCGACCGTGCTCTAATATTCTCTGTATGGCTTTGGGGAGGGGAGCAGTAGTGTTCACGGCACGTTAGGCTGATGTATGCTACGTTCGTTTGCGTTGCGTTTCATGAGGTTAGGATAGGAGAGTTTGGACTTTTGTGCTATAAACTGCTACTCACGGATTTTCGCGGTCTGCTGCATCCTAATATTTTCTGCTTGGACCTGGGGAGGCCAGCAATAGCGGTGCCGGCACTCCAGTTCGATATAGTTTACGCTTGGCTAGGTTAGGTTAGGTTACGTTCGGTCAGGTTGACTTAGGCTTTTGCGCTGCACACTGCTATCCTGTGGATTCATGCCATCTAGCGTGCTCTAACATGATTCGCTTGTCTCCATGGAAGCCATCAATTGCGGTCGCAGCACGTTATTATGTGTTAGGCTACGTTTGGTTTGGTTAGGTTTGACCGTGTTAGGTCAGGATGCCTTTGACCCTTGTGATGTAGACTGCAATGCGGTGGATTTCAGGGATCTACTGTGCTCTAGTATATTCCGGTTGGCTCTGGGGTGGCCAGCAATGGTGTCCCCGCGACGATAGTTTTAGTTAGGTTACATTCGGTTATGTTATGCTTGGTGAGGTTAGGACACGATAGCCTTGACTTAAGTGCTATATATTGCTGTTCGGTGTATTTCTGTTTTCCACTGTGCTCAAGAATGATCTGCTTGGCCATGGGGAGGCCAGAAATATTGGTCTCATCACGTTACGTTGAGTTACACTGCATTTGGGTAAGTTGGGTTAGAGTGTTCTTAAACCTTGTGCTATACACTGCAATGGGGTGGGTTCCAGCGCCCTACTCTGCCCTGGCATATCCCGCATGGCCTTGGGAAGTCCAGAAATAGCGGTCGCGGGACGTTATGTTCCGTTAGGTAACGTTTGGCTGTGTAACGATTGGTCATATTGGGATATGACATCTATGACCCTTGTGCTGTACACTACAATGCGGCGGATATTTGCGCTCTGCAGTGCTCCAGTGTCTTCTGCTTGGATCTTTTGATACCAGCGACAGCTGTCTCGGTCCGTTAGGTCGAGTTTTGTTATGTTTGCTTAGGTTAGGTATGGTTAACCTCGGTCAGGTTACCTCTTACTCTCGTGCTATACACTTTTATTCGGAATACATCTGCTCTCTACTCTGCTCTACTATATCCTGCTTGGCACTGAGAATGCCAGCAGTATTGTTCTTGGCACGTTAGGTTGAGCTAGGTTGCGTCTCGTAATGTTATGTCCGGATAATATCGGTAGGGATAGCTTTGACTTTCCTGCTATACACTGTTTTTCGGTGGATTTCGGCGCTCGGCAGTGCTGCACTATATTCTGCTTGGCCCTGGGGAGGCCAGCAATTGTGGTCGCGCCACTTATGTAGAGTTAGGCTACGGTAGGTTTGGTTATGTTAACGTGGGTTAGGTTCGCACAGGTATGACTATTGACCTGAACACTGCGCAACTATGGATTTCGGTGCTGTGCTGTTCCCTAGTGTATCTCGCTCGTCTCCGGTGACGCCAGCAATAGTTGTCGCGTCACGTTATGTTGAGCTACTTTAAGTTTGCTTAGGTTAGGTTATGACAGGTCAGGTTATGATATCGTAGAATTTTGTGCTATTCACTGCAATGTTGTGGATTTCTGCGCTCTAATGTGCTGTAATGCGCTGCGACTCGCCCTGGGGAGGCCGTCAATATTGGTCTCGTCACGTTGGTATTGGCACGTTGGGTTGGGTTGGGCTACGTTTGCGTATGATACGTTTGGTTAGGTTAGGATAGCAGAGTTTAGACTTTTGCGCTATACACTGCTATCCGCGGATAACTGCGCTCTACTTCGTGCCAATATTTCCTGCTTGGCTATGACGAAGCCAGGGATAGTGGTCTCGGCACGTTAGGTTGTATTATGATACGATTGGTAAGGTTAGGTTATGTCAAGCTCGGTCTGGTTATACTAGGTTTTCGTGCTGTACGCTGCTATTCGTAGGATTCCTGCGCGCGACTGTGCTCTACTAAACTCTGCTTGGTCCTGTGGGGGGCTAGCAGTGGTGGACGCGGCACGTTGCGTGAACTATGCTACGCTTGATTGTGTTAGGTTAAGCTAGTTAGGATATGTCCGACTCTTGTGCGTTTCAATGCAATGCGGTGGGTTTCTGCGCACTAGCGTGCTCTAGTACATTCTGCTTGTCTCTGTGGAGACCAGCCATATTGGTCATGTGTTTTCAGGTTGAGTTTGGCTACGTTTGGAAGTGTTACGTTTGGCGGGGTTAGGATAGGCTACTTAGACTTTCGTGCTACACGCTGCTATTCGGAGCATTTAATTGCCGTACTGTGACCTGATATATTATGCTTAGCCCTGGGAATACCACCAAGTGTGGCCGAGACACCTTACGCTGAGGTAGGCTATGTTCGTTTAGGTTGCTTTAGCTTAGGTTAGGGCTGGATGGTTACGTCTTCTGTGTTATGCGCAGCTATTCTATGGATTTCTACGCTCTGCTGTCCGCTAGTATGCCCTGTTTGTCTCTGGGGATGCCAGCAATAGCGGTCGGGGGGCGTTAGGCTAAGTTATGTTACGTTTGCTTGTGATATGTTTGGACGTATTAGGAGAGGATAGCTTTGACTTTTGTGCTATACACTAGCATTAGGTGGACTTGCGCGCTCTAGTGCTCTCTAGTGTGTTCTGCTTGGCTCTGGGGTGGACAGCAACAGTGGCCTCGGCACGATAGGTTGAGTATCGTTACCATCCGTTTTGTGAGGTTAGCTTGGGTTTGGTCTGGATAGTAATGACTTTTGTGCTATACAAAGTGTTTCGATAGACTTCTGCGCCCCACTGTCCCCTAGTATGTTCTGCTCGACTCCGTGGAGGAAAGCAATAGTGTTCGGGGTACGTTAGGTTGGGATATGTTACGTTCGGTTAGGTTAAGATTTGGCACATTAGGACAGGATAGCTTTAACTTTTGTGCCACGAACTGCTATTCGGTAGACTTCTGTGCTCCAGTGTGCTCCAGTATATTCTGCTTGGCCCTGGGGTCGCCAGCAATAGTGATCTCGGCACGTCAGTTTGAGCTATGCTACGTTCTGGTTTGTCGCGTTTGGTGAGTTCAGGATATGATAGTCCAGGCATTTGTGCTAAACACTGTTGTCTGCGGATTACTGTGTTCTACTGTGCTCCAGTATATTCTGCTTGACACTGGGAATGTCAGCAGCAGTAGCCTTGGCACGTTATGATCAGTTATGCTACGTTCGGTTAGGTTGGGTTAGACCAGTGTAGTTCAGGTTGTCCTCGACTTTTGTAACATACAGTGCTATTCGGTTGATGTATGCGCCATACATTACTCTAATTTACTCTGCTCGACTCTGTGGAGGCGAGAAATAGCGGCGGCGGCACGATAGCTTGAGTTAGGTTAGGTTTGGTTTGAATAGGTTGGCTTATGTTTGGTAAGGATGGCTTTGACTTACGTGCTGTTCACTGTTATTCCGTGTATTCCTCTGATCTATTGTGCTCTACTACATTCTGCTTGCCTATGTGGAGGCAAGCGGCAGTGGCCACTGCACGTTAAGTTGGATTATGCTACGTTTGGTTATGTTGGGCTTGGTCAGGTTATGCAAGGGTGTATACGGCTTTTGTGCTATTCACAGCCATGCGCTGGATTTCTGCATTCTACTGTGCCCTAGTACATTCTGCTTTTCTCTATGGATATCAGCAATAGTGGTCTGGTCATGCTAGGTTGATTTAGGCTTCGTTTGTGTGTGTTACGTTTGGCTATGTGAGGAAAGGCTACATTGACTTCTGTGCTATTATCCGCTATTCGGTGGAGCTCTGCGTCCTAATGTGCTCTATTGTGCTCAGCCTGGCCCTGAGGATGCCAGCAAAATTGATCTCGTCACGTTATGCTTGGATGCACTTCGTTTGGCTAGGTAGGGTAGAGTTAGCTTGTGTCAGGGTACGTTTGACTTTTGTGCTATGCACTACAATGCGGTGGATTACCGCGCCCTGCTTTGGTCTGGTCATGCTAGGTTGATTTAGGCTTCGTTTGTGTGTGTTACGTTTGGCTATGTGAGGACAGGCTACATTGACTTCTGTGCTATTATCCGCTATTCGGTGGAGCTCTGCGCCCTAATGTGCTCTATTGTGCTCAGCCTGGCCCTGAGGATGCCAGCAAAATTGATCTCGTCACGTTATGCTTGGATGCACTTCGTTTGGCTAGGTAGGGTAGAGTTAGCTGGTGTCAGGGTACGTTTGAATTTTGTGCTATGCACTACAATGCGGTGGATTACCGCGCCCTGCTGTGCTCTCCTACATTCTGCTTGTACCTGTGGGGGCCAGCCATAGTGGTCTCGTCCTGTTAGGTAGAGTTGGACTACGTTTGAGTATGTTACGTTCGTTGAGGTTAGGATAGGCTAGCGAAGACTTTTGCGCTATACCCTGCTTTCAGCGGATAACTGCGGTCTACTGCGTTCCAATACTTTCTGCTTGGTAATGGCGAGGCCAGCAATGGTGGTCTTGGCACGATAGGTTGGGTTATGTTACGGTTGGTTAGGTTAGGTTTTTTCAAGCTCGGTGTGGTTATCTTACAGTTTCATGATTTACACTGCTATTCGCAGGATTCCTTCGCTCGACTGTGCTCTACTATTCTCTGCTTGGTCCCGCGGAGGCCAGCAATAGTGGACGCGGCACGGTATGTTAGGTTAAGTTTGGTTAGAGTACCTTTGAATATAGTGCTGTACACTGTGATCAGGTGGATTCCTGTGATCGAAGCTGCACTACTACATCACGAATGGCCCTTGGGAGAGCTGGAGTAGTGGTCGCGGTAAGTTATGCTGAGATATGCTGCGCTTTTTAAAGTTAGGTTAGGCCAGGTTGTGTCAGGATATTTTCGACGTTTGTGATATACACTGCTGTTCGGTGGATCTCTGCGCTCTAATGTGTTCTATTATGCTCTGATTGTCTCTACCATGGCCACGAATAGCGGTCGCCGTACGTTATGTTGAGTTCTACTGTGGTTGGTTAGGTTAGCTTATGCCTGGTTTGTTTACGGAGTCCTCGACTTTTGTGCCATACGCTGCTATTCGGTGGATTTCTGCGCTCAGCATTGCACTACTAAACCATGCTTGACTCAGGGGAGCCGAGCAATAGCGATCGTGGCACGTTACGTTGAGCTATATTACGTGTGGCTAAGCTAGGATAGGTTAAGTTTGGCCTTGAAGGCTTTGACTTGCTTGCAATACGCCGTTATTCGTTGGATTTCAGTGGTATACTGTGCTCTAACCCATTCTGCCTGTCTCTGGTGAGGCGACAAATGTCGGCCTCGTCACGTTACATTGAGTTACACTACGTTTGGATAGATTAGGTTAGGTCAAGTTTGGTTACGGTTTTCTGCACTGTTTTGCTATGCATTGCAATGCGGTGGATTTTTGCGCTCTACTGTGCTCTAGCATATTCTGCTTGGCCCTGCGGAAGCCTTCTATAGCGGTCGCAGCGCTTACGGCGAGACAGACTATGTTTGATTAGGTTAGGTTAGGTACGGTTAGGTCATGATATGTTTGACTTTTGCGCTATAAACAGCAGTGCGGTGAATTCCTGCGCTTTGCTGTGCTCTAGTATGTTCTGCTTGTCTCTGTGGAGGCCACCAATAATGGTCTCGGCACGTTGGGTTGAGCTATAATACGTGTGGTTATTTTACGTTTGGTGCGGTTAGGATAGTATAGTCTATACATCTGTGCTATACACTGTTATTCGCCGATTTCTGCACTCCGCTGCGCTCTAATACTTTCTGCTTCGCTCTGGGAAGGCCAGCAATAGTTGTCTCGTAGCGTTAGGTTTACTTATGCTGCGTTTGCATGTAACAAGGCAGATTGTGTTAAGACAGGGTTGCCTAGGCTTTGTGCGATTCAATGCTGTTCGGTGGATTTCTGCGCTCAATGACGCTCTAACATGTTCTGCTTGACTCTATGGCGGCCAGGAATTGCGGTCCCATTGTGTCTGCTTGGGTTATGCTGCGTTTGGGTGTTTTACGTTTGGCCAGGTATGGGTAGGCTACTTTGACTTTCGCGTTTTGCTTTGCTTTTCGGCGGTTCTCTGTGGCCTACTGTGCTCTAGCACATTCTGCTTTGCTCTAGGGAGGCCAGGAGCAGCGTTTGCGGCAGGTCGTGTTGAGCAACACTACGCTTTGCTAGGTCTGGTTAGGCTTGGTTAGGTCAGGTTATCTACGGCTTCTTTGCTATTCACTGAAATGTGGTGTATTTCTGCGCTCTGCTATGCTATAGTACACTCTGCTCGTCTCTCTGTAGGGCAGCAATTGTGGTCTCGTCACGTTAGACTGCGTTAGGCTACGTTTGGTTATGTTACGTTCGACTTTTTCAGTATAGGCAACTTTTACTTTTATGCCATTCATTGCTGTCCGGTGGATTTCTGTGCTCTAATGTGATCTAATATTCTCTGCTTTGCTCTGCGGACGCCAGAAATATTGGACTCCTCACGTCGTGCTTAGTTACGTTACGTTTGGGTAGGTTAGGTAAGGGCAGTTTAGGTCGGGGTGCGTCTGAATTTTATGGTATGCACTGCAATGAGGAGGAATTTTCCACTCTGCTCTGCTCTAGTATATTCGGCAAGGCTCTCGGGAAGTCAGCAGCAGGGGTCTCGGCACGTCAGGCTGAGCTATGCTACGTTTGGTTAGCTTAGCAGGTGTTGAGGACGGTCAGGCTAGGTTAGACTTCCCGAATATACACTATCATTCGGGGAATTCCTGCGCTCTACTGTGCACTACTATATTATACTTAGCAATGGGAATGGCAGCAATTTTGGCCACGACACGTTAGATTGGGTTTGGTTAAGTTTGGTTTATTTTCGCGAAGGGTATCTTTGACATTCGTGGTGTACACCATCTTTCGTTGGATTTCGGCGACCGACTACGCTCTACTACATTCTGCTTGGCCCTGGGTAGGCCAGCAATAGCGGCCGCGGCACGTTACGTTGAGGTAGGCTACGTTTGGCTAGGTTATGTTGGCTTGGGTTCGGTCTGGATAGATATGTCTTTTGCGTTATACACTGCGATTCTACGGCCTTTTGCGCCCTAATGTCCTCTAGTAAGTTCCGCTCGACTGAGGGGAGGCCAGCAATAGTGGCCATGGTACGGTAGTTTGGGTTATGCTACGTCTGGTCATGTTAAGGTTGGATATAGAAGGGAAGGGTAGCGTTCACTTTTGTGCTAAACACTGCTGTTCGGTGGACTTCTGCTCTCCAGTGTGCTCAAGTATGTTCAGCTTCGCTCTGTGGTGGCCAGCAATAGTGGCCTCGGCACGTTTTGTTCAGTTATGCTACCTTTGGTTAGGTTATGTTAGGCCAGGTTAGGTCAGCATATCCTCGTCTTTTGTGCAGTACACTGCAATTCCATGGACTTGTACGCCCTACTCACCTCTAGTAGGCTCTGCTGTACTCTGTGGAAGCCAGGAATGGAGGTCGGGGTACATTAGGTTTTGTTATGTTACATTTGGCTATGTTAATATTGGTTGTATTAGGATAGGATAGCTTTGACATTTGTGTTGTACACTGCTGTTCGGTGGACCTATGCGATGGAGTGTTCTCCTTGTATGCTCTCCTTGGCTCTGGTGTGGACAGCAATAGTGGCCTCTGCACGTTAGGTTAAGATATGTTACGCTTGGTTAGGTCAGATTGCGTCCGATTATGTTAGAACAACTTCGACGCTTGTGCTCTTCAATGCAGGGCGGTGGGTTTCTGCGCACTGCAGTGCTATACTGCATTCAGCTTTTCCTTGTGGAGGACAGGAATGGTGGTCTCCTCATGTTGTGTTGAGTCAGGTTTCGTTTGGTTATGCAACGTTTGGCCAGGTTACGATAGGCTACTTCCACTTTTGTGCTGTTCAACGATATTCTATGGGTTTCTGCGCTCTAATGTGCTCTAGTATGCTCAGCTTGGACCTGGGTTGGCCAGAAATATTGGTTACGCCAGGTTAGTTCTGTACACACTACGTTTGGATAGGTAAGGTACGGTCATGTTGCGCCAGGGTATGTTTAACTTTTGTGATATACACCGCAATGCGTAGGATTTCTGTACTCTACTGTGCACTAGTACATTCTGCTTGTCTCTGTCGAGGCCAGCAATAGTGGCCTCGGTGCGTTAGGTTGTGTTTAGGTACGTTTGCTTATGTTGCGTTTGGTCAAGTTAGGATAGAATAGCTTAGGCTTTAGTGCCACACGCTGCTATTCGTGGTTTTCTGCGCCCCAATGTGCTCTAATATGCTCTCCTTGGATCTACGAATGCCATCAATAGCAGTCGTTGCACGATATGTCGTGTTAGACTTCGTTTGGTTAGGTTAGGTTCAGTCAGGTTTGGTGCGGATTCATTTGGCTTTTGCGCTATATACTAATGTTCGGAGGATCTCGGCACTCTAATATGTTTTAATATGCTCTGCTTGTCTCTACGAAAGTCAACAATAGCGCCCACTGCACGTTATGTTGAATTACGCTGCGTTCGGTTAGGTTATGTTAGGTCAGTTTAGGATAGGGTATCTTCGACTATGGTGCTATACACTGCTATTCGGTGGATTTTTGCGCCCTACATTGCTCTACTATACTCTATTCGAATCAGGGGAGGCGAGCATTAGCGGCCGCGGCACCATAGGTTGAGTTAGGTCGCATTTGGTTAGGTTAGGTTAGGCTAAGTTTGGCTAGGTTAGCTTTGACTTTCGTGCCATACACTGCTGTTCGAAGGATTTCTGCACTCGGCTACGCTCTATTATATTCAGCTTGGCACAGTGGTGGGCAGCAATGGTCGCGGCGCGTTACGTTCAGTTAGGCTACGCTTGATTAGGTTGTGATAGGTTCTGTTTTTTTATGGTAGTTTCGACTTTCGTGCTTTACACCATTATCCAGCGGGTTCCTCTGGTCCACTGTTCTCTAATGTATTCTGATTGGCCCTGTGGAGTGCGGCTGTAGTGGACGCGGCACGCTCAGTTGAGATAACCTACGTTTGGATAGATTAAGTTAGGATATCTTAGGCTTTTGTGATATTCGCTGCAATACGGTGGATTTCCACGACATACTGTGCTCTGGTACATTCTTCTTGCCTCTGTGGTGGCGGGCAAATGTGGTCTCGTCTAGTTAGGTTTAGTTATGTTACGTTTGGGCATGTCACGTTTGGCTAGGTTAGGATTGGCTACATTGACTTATGTTCTGTGCACCGCTATTCGGTGGATTTCTGAGCTCTAATGTGTACTAATATGCCCTGCTTGGATCTGTGGAAGCCAGAGATATTGGTCTCGCAGCGTCATGCTTAGTTACACTGCATAGGTTTACATTTGTATAGGTTTGGTTATGCTTCGATAGGACAGGGTATGTCCGACTCTTGTGCTATACACCCCAATGCGGTGGATCTCTGCGCTCGACTATGCTCCAGAATATTTTGCTTGGATCTGGGGAGGCCAGCAATAGAGGTTTCGGTACGTCAGGTTGAGTTTAGGTACGTTTGCTTATGTTACGCTTGGATATGTTAGGACCGAATAGCTTTGGCTTTTGTGCCATACGCTGCTCTTCGACGTATTTCTGCCCTCTACTGTGCCTTAATTTGTTCCGCTTGGCTCCACGAAGGCCATTAATCGCGGTCGCGGCACGTTATATTGTGTTAGATTATGTCTTGTTAGGTTAGGTTGGGTCAGGTTTGGTTTGGATATATTTCGCTTCTTTGCTCTACACTCCTAATCCGTAGATTTTTGCGCCCTAAATTGCTGTACTATGCTCTGCTCCGCTCTGTGGAGGAGAGCAATAGTGGCCGTGGCACGTTAGATTGAGTTATATTACGACAGGTTAGGTGAGGATAGGGTATATTTGGTTAGTATAGCTTCGACTTGCGTGCCATACACTGTTATTCGGTGAATTGCTTTGTTCTACTGAGCTGTACTACATTCTGCTTGGTCCTGGGAGGCCAGGAGCAGTGGTAGCGTTTCGTGATATTGAGCTATGCCAAGTTTTGTTGGGTTGGTTTAGGATAGGTTTGGTTACGATATCTACGTCATCTGTGCTATTCACAGCAATGCCATGTTTTTCGGCGCACAACTGTGCTCTTGTACATTCTGCAGGTATCTGTAGGGCCAGCAATAGTGGTCCCGGCATGTCAGGTTGTGTTAGGTTTCGTTTGGATATGCTTCGTTTGGCTAGGTTAGGAGACGCTACTTTGTCTTTTGTGCAATTCACTGCTCTTCAGTGGATTTCTGCGCGCTGCATTGCTCTACCACTCTCTGCTCGACCATGGGAAGTGCTGTAATAGTGGTCTCGGCACATAACGTTGAGACAGGCTGCGTTTCGTTGTGTTACGTTTGGTAAGGTCAAGGGGGAATATCTTTGTCTTTTATGCTGTACAGTGAAATGCGCTGGATTTCTGCGCTCTACTGTGTACTATTATGTTCTGCCTGGCTCTGTGGAGGCTAGTAATAGTGGTCTTGCCGAGTTAGGATAATATAGGCTACGTTTGGTTAGATTATGTTAGCTATGGTTAGGATAGGAAAGCTTTGGCTTCTCTGCTGTACACTACTATTCGGTGTACTCATTCCCTCTACTGTGCTCTAATATGCTCTGCATGGCTCTGGGGAGGCCTGCCATACTCGTCTCCGCACTATGGGTTGAGCTATGTTACGTTCCTTTTGGTTAAGTTATTTTGGATTATGTCTGGATAGCTTTGACTTTCGTCGTGTACACCGCTTTGCGGCTGGTTTTTGCCCAATACTGCGCTCTAATCTGTTCTGCTTCGCCCTTGGAAGGCCAGGAATAATGGTCGCTGCTCGTTTGGTTGTGTTAGGTTACGTTAGGTTTGGCTAGGCGTGGTTATGTATCTATGGAGTAGCTCTAACTTTTTGCTGTACACTGATATTCGGGCGAGTTCAGCGTCCTACATTGCTCTGCTATGTCTTTGCTTGGCCCTTCTGAGGCCAGAAGTTGCGGTCTTGGAGCCCCGGGTTGCGTTACGCTACGTTTCGGTATGTTACGTATGGTCAGGATAGGAGAATATATCCCTGACTTTTGAGATATAAGCCGCTGTGCGGTGGATTTCTGCGCTCGACTGTGCTCCAATACGATCTGCTTGGCTATGGCGATGCCAGAAATAGTGGCCTCAGCACGTTACTTTGAGATATGTTACGTTAGGTTATGTCACCGTTGGATACCTTGGAAAGGTATAGCTACAACTACTGTGCTTTACAGTGCTATTCGGTGGGCACCTGCCATATACTCTGCTTTATTATGTTCTGCTTGCCTCTAGGTAGGCCACCAATAATGTTCGTTGCACGATTGGTTGAGTTAGGTTACGTTTGGTTAAGTAAGGTTTCGGTAGGTTTGGATGGGATGGCTTAGAATTATTTGCAACACACCCCTATTCGGTGTACTTCTGCGTCCGGCTGTGCTCTAATATGTTCTGCTTGGCTCTAGTTATGCCAGCAAGGGTGGCCTCGTCTCTTCCGTTTTAGATATTCTATGTTTGGTTAGGTTTGGTTTGGACTGGTATGGCTGGGATGACTCCGGCTTCTGCGCTATACACTGCCATGCGGTGGACAACTACGCTCTACATTGCTCTACTACACTCTGCTCGTCACACGGGAGGCCAGCAATAGCGGTCGTGGCACGATAGGTTGTGTTAAGTTACGTTTGGTTAGGTTAAGTTAAGACATGTTTGTTCAGCGTCGCTTTGACTATTGTGTTATATACTGCTATTCGGTGGATTTCTGCGCTTTTCTGTGCCCCAATATGTTCGGCGTGGCTTTGTGGAGGCCAGCAATGGAGGTCTTGGCTCGTTTAGTTTAACTATTCTACGTTTGGTTAGGTTAGGTTTGGTCAGGTTGGATTTGGCTGCCCATGACCTTCGTGCTATACCCAGCTATTTCTTATCGCTCTCCGCTCAACTGTGCTCTAGTACATTCTGCTTGCCTCAGGGGAGGCCAGCAGTGGTGGTCTAGGCACGTTAGGTTAAGTTATGTTGCGTGTGGCTGTAATGCGTTTCGATAGTTTAGCAGAGGGTAGCTTTGTCTTCTGTGCTATGCACCGCTATTCGGCGGCTTCTACGACCTATGTTGATCTACAACTATCTGCTCGACTATGGGGAGGCCAGGAATATCTGTCTCGGATCGTTAGGTTGAGTTAGGATACGATTTGCTACGTTACGCTAATTTGGGTAACGTTTGGATGAATTTGACTTTCCTGGTATGCACTAATATTCTGTGAATCTGTACGCTCCACTGTGCTCGAGTATGCTCTGCTTGGCTCTGGCGAGGCCAGTAATGTCGGTCTCGGCACGTAAGGTTGAGATACAGTACATGTGGTTGGGTTACGTTGGCAAGTGTTAGGCTTGGACAGCTCCGACTATTCTGCTGTACACTGCGATTCTACGGATTTCTGCGCTCTCCTCTCCTCTATTATGTCATGCTCAGCACTGTGGAGCTCAGCAAAACCGGTCGCAGCACGTTAGGTTGGGTTAGATTACGTTTGGTTTGGTTAGGTTAGTTTGGGTTAGGTCATGTTAACTTTCACTTATGTGCTCTAAACTGATATCTTATGGACCTGTGTGCTCTACTGTGCTCTATCGTATTCCGTTCGTCTCCGGGGAAGCTAGCAATTGTTGCCGCGGCAAGTTAGGTTTAGTTATTCTAACTGTGGTTGTGTTAGGTGGGGTTTGGATAAGTTAAGATCTCATTGACTTTTGCGCTGTACGTTGCTGTTTGGTGGCTTTCTGCGATCTACTATGCCCTTCGTTTGGTAATGTTACGGTTGGTTTTGTTAGGATATAGTAGCCCAGACATTTGTGCTATACACAGCTTCTCGGTGGATTTCTACGCCCTAATTGCTCTACTGCGCTCTGCTCGACTCGAAGAGGTCAGCAATGTTGTTCTCGGCAAGTTAGATTTGGTTAGGGTACGCTTGGTTAGGGAAGGTTAGTCTGGGTTAAGTTAGGATGTATTTGACTTTTCTGCCATACATTGGCATTCTATTGACTTCTGTACTACGCTGTCCTCTAATATTTTCCGCATAGCGGCGTGGAGGCCAGCAATAGTGATCCAGGCGCATTAGGTTTGGTTACTTTTTGTTTGGCTATGTTATGTTTGGCAATGTTGGGAGAGGTTAACATTGACTTTGTGCTATACGCTGCTATTCGATGGATTTCTGCTCTCTTAGTTTCTCTGGTATACTATATACGAATCTGGGGAGACCACCAATGGCGGTCGTGAGACGATAGGTTGTGTTAGGTAACGTTTGATTAGGGTATGTTAGGTTGGGTTTAGTCAGGTCATCTTCCTCCTTTTGTGGTATACATTGCTATTTGCCGGCCATCTGCGATCTACTGTGATCTACTATACTCTGCTAGAATCTGGGGATGCCAGCAACAGTGGTGGTGTCACGACAAGCTTTGTTAGGCTACGTTTGGTGAAGACACAATTGGTTACGTTCGGGCAGGGTAGCATTGACTCTTGTGCCCTACGCCGCTGCTCGGTGGATAGCTGCGCTCTATATTGCTCTACTATACGCTGTTCGACTCTGGGGATGCCAGTAATAGTTGTCTCGGCGCGAAAAGTTGGGTGAGTCTACGTTTGGTTAGAGTACGTTAGTTTGCGTTAGGTTTGGATAGCTTCGACTTTCCTGGTATAAACAGATGCTCGGTGGATACATGCGCTATACTGTGCCCGAACATGTTCTGCTTGCCCCCGGGGCAGTCCAGCAATAGTGGTATCGGCACGATAGTTTGAGGCAGATAACGTTTTGTTATGATACGTTTGGCAATATTAGGTTACTATAGCTCTGACTTTTATGCTGCACACTGCTATTCGGCGGAAATCTGCGGTGTTCAGTGCTTCAGGTTACTCAGCATGACTCTGGGGAGGCCAGCAGTAGTGGTCTCGGCACGTTAGATTGAGTGAGGCTTCGTCTGGCTAGCATAGGTTTTGTCAGGTTAGGTTAGGTTGTCTTCGTGTTTTGCTCATTGCACTACAGTGCGACGGATTACTGCGCTCTCCTGTGCCTAGTGTATTCTGTTAGGCTATGGGGAGGTCAGCAATAGTGGTCTAGGCACTTTTGGCTTAGCCAGGTTACGTATGCTGTGCTTTGTGTTGTTAGGTTAGGACAGGGTTGCTTTGACTTTTGTGCTGTACGCTGCTGTTCGGTAGATTTCTGCGCTCTACTTTGCTCTACAATACTCAGCTTTACTCTGGCGAGGTGAGCATGTGTGGTTGTGGCACGTCACATTGAGTTAGGTTACGTTTCGTTTTGCTACGATTGGATTGGTTAGGAGAGGATAGCTTTAACTTTTGTGCTATATGTTGCTATTCGGTGGATTCCTGCGCTCCACTGTGATCTGTTATATCCACCTTGACTCCGGGAATGCCAGAAATAGTGGTCTCAGCACGTTACGCTGCTTTAAGCTACGTTTAGTTAGGTTGGGTTAGGATCTCTTAGACTGCAGCCCTTTGCGCTGTAATTCGTCGGTCTCCTGCGATCTACTCTGCTGTAGTTATTCTGCATGGCTCTGAGGATATCAGCAATTGTGGTCTAGGCACGTTAGATTGAGTTATGTTGCGTTTGGGTATGTCACATTTGGTTATGTTAGGCTAGGGTAGCTTCGACTTTTGTGCCACACACTGCTCTTCGGCGGGCTTCTGCGCACCACTGTGATCAAGTATGCCCTGCTTCGTTCTGCCGAGGTCAGATTAAGTGGCCGCCGCGCGTTAGTTTCAGTTAGGTTTCGTTTGGCTTCGTTAGGATGGCCTGGGACAGGTTATGATGTCTCCAACTTCTGTGCTGTACACTGGAAAGCTGTTTACTTCTGCGCCCTACAGTGCACTAGCAGGATCTGCTTTCCTCCGGGGAAGCCAGTAATAGGGGCCTCGGCACATTAGGTTGAGTTAGTATACGTTTGGATATGTTACGTTAGCTTAGGTTAGGTTTGGATGGCTTCGACTATTCTGCTAGACAATGCGATTCCATGATTTTCTGCGCCCTACTCTACTCTAATACTCTCTGCTTGACCCTGTGAAGGACAGAAATACTGGTTCCGGCACGATAGGCTTAGTTAGACTACGTTCGGTTTGGTTTGGATTAGTTGTGTAAGGTTACGATAGTTTTGACTTTTGGGCTTAACACAGATATTCTACGGACTTCTGTGCTCTGCTCCGCTCTGTCATATTCCGCTTGTCCCTTGGGACGCCAGCACTAGTGGCCGCGGCATATCAGGTTTAGCTATGTTTCGTTTGATTAAGTTAGGCTTGGCTAGGTATGGTCAGGGTTTCTTCGACTTTTCTGCTATTCACTACAATGCGGTTGATTTCTGCGATCTACTGGTCTATAGTATATTCAGCTTTTCTACGCGGTGGCCAGAAATTATGTCCTCGGCACGTTAGCTTGTGTTAGGATAAGTTTGGTTAACTTAGGAAGGGGTGGGTCAGACGTTACTACTATACACTGCTATTCTGTTGCCTTCTGCGCTCTTCTGCGCGCTAACATGCTCTGCTTGGCTCTGAGGAGGCCAGCAATAGTGGTCTCAGCACTTTACGCTGAGTTTGGCTGCGTTTGGTTAGGTTAGGTTTGTTTGGGTTAGGTTAGTGTAGCCTTGAGCTCTGTACTGTATAATGCAATGCGGTGGACTTCTGCACTCTACCGTGCTCTAGTATGATCTACATGGTTCCGGGAATGCCAGCAATAGTGGTCTCGGCATGTTACGCTGAGTTATGCAACGTCCGCTTGTGCATGGTTGGGTCAGGTTATGTTAGGTTCACTTTGACTTCTGTGATGTACGCTGAAACGCCTCGGATGGCTGTGACCTACTGCCGTGTAGTATTTTCTGTTTGGCCACGGGGAGCTCCGAAACAGATGTATAGGGCGATTAGGTTGGAGTTAGGTTTCGCTTGGTCATGCCGTGTTTGGATAGGTTAGGAAAGGATAACTCTGACTTTTGTGCTATACGCTGCTATTCGGTGGATTTTTGCGCCCTACTGTGATGTAATATGCTCTTCTTTGCACTAGGGTGGCCAGAAACGATGGCCGCGGCGCGTTTGGTTAGGTTAGGTTCGTTTGGGTAGGGACTGGATATTTTGGCTTTGTGCTGTTCACTGAAATGCGGCGGATTCCAACGCTGTACGGTGCACTGGTGTGCTTTGTTCGACTCAGGTGAGGCGAGCAACAGTTGTCGCGGAGAGAAAAATTTGGCTAGGCTACGTTTGATTAGGGTATGTTAGTTTGGGTTAGGTATGGATATCTACGACTTTCATGGTATAAATTGATACTCGGTGGATTTCTGAGCTCTACTGTCACCTAGTATGTTCTGCTTGGCTCTGGGGAGGCCAGCAATAGTGGTATCGGCACGTTAGGTTGAGATAGAGAACGTTTGGTTACGTAACGTTCGGTAAGGTTCGGAGGGTGTAGCCTTGACTTTTACGCTATACGCTCCTGTTCGGCGGATTTCTGCACTCTACTGTGCTCTAGTATATTCTGCTTGGCTCTGGGATGGTCAGCAGTATTGACCTCGACCCGTTAGGTTGAGTTATGCAACGTTTGGTTTCGTTATGTCGGCTTGGGTTACGTTTTGGTAGATTTGACTTTCGTGGTATACACTGCTTTCCGGTGGATTTCTACGCTTGACTCTGCTCTAGTATGTTCTGCTCGTCTCTGCGGATGCCAGTAAACGAGGTCTTGGCACGTTAGTTTGGGTTAGGTTACATTCCCATATGTCAGATTTTGCTATGTTAATGTCGTTACTTTGGCTTTTGTGCCATGCACTGTTTTCCGTGGATTTCTGCGCCCTAGTGTTCTTTAATATGCTCTGCTCGGTACTGTGGTGGCCAGTCTTACTGGTCTCGGCACGTTAGGTTGAGTTAGGTTACGTTTCGTCAGGGTACGTTTGGAAGGATTGGTTAGGTTATCTACGGCCTTTGTGCACTACATTGAAATGCGGTGATCTCTGCGCTCTGTGGTGCTGTAGTATATTCTGCTTGGCGCTGGGAGGCCAGCAATAGTGGTCTCGGCAGGCTAGGTTGAGCTATGCTGCGCTTTGTTGTGTTACGTTTAGTGAGGTCAGGAGAGGGTAATTTAGTCCATTGTGCTATACACTTCAGTACGCAGACATCTGCGACCTGCTGTGCTCTAGTATTTTCTACTTGGCTCAGGGAAGGCCAGAAATATTGGTATCGGCACGTCAGGTTGTGTTAAATTACGTTTGGCTTGTTTAGGTTGGGATAAGTTCGGTAAGCGTAGCTTTGACTTTCGTATCATACTGTGATGTTCGGTGGATATCTGCGCGCCACAGCGCTCTACTATATTCTGCTTGTCCCTGGGCACGCCAGCAATAGTGGCCGCAGCACGTTGCGTTGATGTAGGCTACGTGTGGTTAGGTTACGTTCGCTTGGGTTAGGTCCGGATAGATACGACTTTCGTGTTATACACTGCGCTTCTTTGGACTTCTGCGCCCTTCCGTCCTCTAATATGCTCTGCTCGACCCTGTGGAACCCAGCAATTGTGGTCGGGCTACGTTAGGTTGAGCTATGTTTCGTTTAGCAATGTTGTGACTTGCTATATTAGGATAGCATAGCTACGACTTTTGTGCTATACACTGCTATCCGGTTAAATTCTGTGCTCCAGTGTGCTCTAGTAGGACCTGCACGTCTCTGGGGTTGATAGCAATATTGGCCTCGGCATATAAGTATAATATATGCTACGTCCGGGTATGTCACGTTTGGTGAGGTTAGGATATGATAGTTTAGATATTTGTGCTATACACTGCTATCCGTGGATTTCTGCGCACTGCTGCGTTCCAATATTATCTGCTTGGCTCTGGGGACTCCAACGATAGTGCTCACGGCACGTCTGGTTGAGCTATGTCACGTTCGGTTAGGTTAGGTATTGTTCTCCTCGGTCAGGTTATGTATGGCTTTCGCGCTATACACTGCTATTAGGAGGATTTCTGCACTCGACCGTGATGTACTACATTCTCATTGGCTCTGGGGACGAAAGTGATATTCGCGGCTAATTCTTTGTGTTAGGCTAAGCTCGATTATGTTATGGTGGGTTATGTTTGCTTAGGGCTGCTTCGACTTTCGTGCTGTACATTATTATCCAGTGTGTTCCTGTGACCTTCTGTGCTCTATGGGATGCTGCTTGGCTCTGTGTAGCCCAGTAGCAGTGGTCGCAGGACGCACTGTTGAGTTACGCTACGTTTGGTTCGGTCAGTTTATGTCAGGTTATGTTAGGATATCTTCAACTTTTGTGCTGTTCACTGCAATGCGGAGGATTTCTGCAAACTACTGCGCTCTACAATACTCTACTAGTCCCAGTGGAGGTCAGCAATAATTGTCTCGCCATGTTAGGTTGAGTTATGTTACGCTTGGATGTGTTACGTTTGGCTGGGTTAGTAATGGCCACTTTGACTCTTGTGCCTTACACTGCTATTCCATGGATCCCTGTAATCCGCTGTGCTCTACTATATACTGCTTTTCTCCGTTGAGGCTAGGAGCCGTGGTCGCTGCATGTTACGTTGAGATATTCTACGTTCCGTTAGGTCAGGTTATGTCAGGTTATGCTATGGTATCTACCGCTTTTGCGCCATTCACTGCATTCCGGTGAACATCTGCGATATACTGTGCTCTAGAAAATTCCGCTTGTCTCTGTGGAGGCCAGCAATAGCGGTCCTGTTGTGTTAGGTTGCGTTAGGCTCCGTCTGGTTATGTTACGTTTGGCTAGGTTAGGTTATGCTACTTCGACATTTATGTTATACACTGCTATTCTGTGAATCTCTGAGCTCCAATGTGCTCTAACATGCTCTGCTTGGCACCGGGGTGGACAGTGACAGTGGTCTCGGAACGTTAGGTTGAGAAAGGCTACGACCCATTAGGTTATGTTAGGAAGCCTCGGTTAGGATTTCTTTGACTTTTGTGCTATAAGCTGCCATTCGGTGGATTCCTGCTCTGCACATTGCTCTACTATACTCTGCCCGACTCTGCGGAGGCGAGCAATAGCAGTCGTGGCGCGTCAGGTTGTGTTAAGTTACGTTTGGTTTGGTTAGGTTTAGTCAAGTTTGGCTAGTTTAGCATTGACTTCCGTCCCGTGCACTGCTATTCGGTTTATTTCTTTGCTCTACTGGGCTCTACTATATTCCACTAGGCTATGGGGAGGCCAAGATCAGTGGCCGCTGCACTTTATGTTGCTTTATGCTACGTTTGGTTAGGTTAGGCTAGGTCAGGTTGCGCCAGGATATCTGCGGCTTTTGTAGTGTTCACTGCAGTGCGGTGGATTTCTGTGCTCTACTGTACCCTAGTGAATCGTGCTTGTCTTTGTGGAGTCCAGCAACAGTGGCCTATTCATGCTAGGTTCATTTATGCTACGTTTGGATGCGCTGCGTTTGGTTCGATTAGGAGCGGCTACTTTAACTTTTGTGCTATTCGTTGCTATTCGGTGCGTTTTTGCGCTCTAATGTGCTCGAACGTGATCGGCTTGGCTCTACGAAGGCCATCAATACTGGTCGCGGCACGTTATATTGGGTTATGCTACGCTTGGTAGGGTTAGGTTATGCCCGGTTTGGTGAGGGTTTCCTCGACTGTAGCGGCATACGCTGCTATTATGTGGATTTCTGCGCTCAACATTGTTCTACTATACTCTGCTCGACTCAGGGGATGCGAGCAATAATGGTCGTGGAATGTCACGTTGAGCTATGTTACGTTTGATTAAGCTTGGTTAGGCTATATTTGGTCAGGAATGCTACGTCTTATCTGCTATACCCGGTCGTTCGGTGTATTTCTGTGATCTGATGAACTCTACTACAATCTGCTATGATATGGACAGGCCATGAGCTGTGGCCGCGGCAGGTTACGTTGAGCTTTGCAATGTTTTGTTGCGTTAGGGTAGGTCAGGTTATGTTGGGATATCTTCGGCTCTATTGCTATTCATTACAATGCGGTGTATTTCTACTGACAAATGCTCCCTAATAAATTCGGCCTGTATCTATAGAGGCCAGCAATGGTTGTCTCGTCCATTTAGGTTGAGTTTTGCCACGTTTGGTTATGCTACGTTTGGCTCTATTAGCATAGGCTACTTTGGCTTCTGTGCTCGACACTGCTTTTCCGTGTATTTCCGCGCTCTAATTTGATCTAATGTTTTCTACTATACTCTGGGGAGGCCAGCAATAGTGGTGTAGGCACGTTAGGCTATGTTTGATCACGTTGTTTATGCTGCGATTGGTTTGGATAGGATAGGATAACTTTGACTCTTGTGCTGTACACTGCTATTCGGAGGATTTCTGCACTCTACAGAGCTCTACTATACTCAGCTGGACCATCGGGAGGCCAGGATTTGAGGTCGTGCCCAGTTAGGTTTAGTTATTCTACGTTTGGTTACGGTAGGATAGGTTAGCTTCGACTATTGTGATCTGCACTCGGATTCTATGGATTTCTTCGCTCTATTCTCCTCTAGTATGTTCTGATTTGTTCTGAGGATGGCAGCAATACTGGCCTCGGCACGTCACGATGAGCTAGGCTACGTTTGGCTACGTTACGTTTCGTCAGGTTATGATATGATTGCTTCGCCTTTTGTGCTCTACGCCGCAGTACGTTGGACTTCTGCGCTACAGTGTGCTCTAATACGTTCTGCATGGCTCTGCTGAGGCCGGCAATAGATGTCGCGGCACGTTAGGTGGATTCCGATTGCGTTTGCTATGTTAGGTTATGCTAGGTTAGTTTGCATTAGCCTTGACTTTTGTGCGACACGCTGCTATTCTCTGGACTTCTGCGCCTTACTGTGCACTGTCGCATCCTCCTTGCCTCCGGGGACGCCAGCAGTAGAGGTCGCGGCTCGAACGGTTTAGTTCTTATACGTACGATTATGTCAAGTGTAGTCAGGTACGGTCAGGGTTTCTTTGGCATCTCTGATATTCGTTGCACTTTGGATGCTTTCTGCGCTCTGCTGTTCTCTAGTATATACTACTTGGCTCTGGGGATCCAGCAGTAGTTGTCTCGGCATGTTAGGTTATGTTACGCTGCGTTTGGTTATATTAGGTTTGGAGATGTTATGATAGGATAGCTTTGACTTTTGTGCTATACACTGCTATTCGGCGTATTTCTACGATCTACTTTTCTCTAGTATGCTCTGCTTGTCTCTGGGGAGGCCAGCAATAGTGATCTCGGCACGTTAGGTTGAGTTAGGCTACGTTTGGTTGTGTTACGTTTGGTTAAGATTGGAGAGGGTAGATTTTTCTTTTGTGCTGTACACAGCTGTTCGGAGGATTACTACGATATACTATGCCCTAATGCGCTTCGCCTGGCTTTGGAGAGGCCCGCAATAGTGGCCTAGGCAAGTTCGGTTTTGTTAGGTTACGTTTGGTTGGGATATGCTTGTTTGGGTTAGTTTGGATATCTTTAACTATCATGGTATTGACTGTCATTCGGTGGATCTCTGCGCTCTACTGCGCTCTATTCCGCCCTGCTTGGTTCTGGGGAGGCCAGGAATAGTGGTCTGGGTAAGTTAGTTAGAGTCGGGTTACGTTTGGTAATGTTAGGTTGGTTTGGGCAGGTAAGGATAGCCTTAACTTTTCTGGCATATAATTCCTTTCTATGCACTTCTGCGCTCTACTTTCCACCAATATGTCCTGCTTGGCGATGTGGAGGCCAGCAACGATGGTCCAGACACGTTAGGTTCGATTACATTACGTCTGGTTATGATGCATTCTTCTAGGTTCGGATAGGGTAACTTTGACTTTTGTGATATGCACAGACATTCTGCGGATTTCTGCGCTCTGCTGACCTCTAGTACGTTCTGCTTTGCTCTGGGAAGGCCAGGAATAATGGTCTCGGCAAGTTGAGTTGAGATAGGCAACGTTTTGTTAGGTTATGTTAGCTATGGTTTGGATTGTGTAGCTTCGACTTTTCTGCTATACACTGCGATTCTATGAGCTTCTACCCTCTACCCTCATTTCCCGCTTCACTCTATGTAGGCCAGCAACAGTGGTCACGCCCCGTTAGCGTGAGTCATATTACGTTTGGTTACGTTACCATTGGTTAGGTTTGGAGAGCCAATCTCTGACTTTTGCACTGTAAACTTTTATTTGGAGGGTTCCTACAAACTACTGTGCCCTAATATGCTCAGCTTTACTCTGGGAGGGCCAGAAATATTGGTCTCGGCACGGTAGTCTGAGTTAGAATAAGTTTAGTTATGTTAGGTTGTGTGGGTCAGGTTAGGGTGGCTTCACTCTTCTGCCATACACTACCATTCGATGGACCTCTACACTCCACTCTCCTCCAATATGTCCTCCTTGGCGTTGGGCATGCCAGCAATGGTGATCTAGGCACGGTAGGCTAGATTATTCTTAGTTTGGCTTTGTTACGCTTTGTTTGGTTAGGATACGATTACTTTGACTTTTGTGCCATACACCGGTATTCGGTGGACTTCTTCGCTCTACGTTGCAGTACTATACTCTGCTCGACTCTGGAGATGGCAGCAATAGTGGTCTTGGCACGTTAGGTTAAGACAGGTTACGTTAGATTATACTACGTTTGGATATGTTAGGGGAGCATAGCTTGGACTTTTGTGCTATACGCAGCTATTCGCTGGATTTCTGCGCTCTATACTACTCTACTATATGCTGCTGGACACCGGGGATGCCAGCGATGGAGGTCCCGGCGTGATAGGTTGAGTTATGCTGCGTTCCGTTATGTTACGTTTGCTTAGGTTTGGTTAGGATATCTTTGACTTTTCTGCCGTACACTGCGATTCCGTGGATTCCTACGCCATACTCCCTTCCAATATGGTCTGCTTGTCTCTGGGGAGGTCAACGATATTTGTGGCGGAAGGTTGGGTTGAGTTTGATTACGATTAGGTTTGCACGATTGGCTAGGTTACGACACGTTACCTATGACTTTTGTGCTATAAACTGCTATCCGGTGGATTTCTGCGCTCCTGTGTGCTCTAATATACTCTGCTTCGCTCTGGGGAGGCCAGCAATAGTAGTCTCGGCGCGTTAGTTTGAGATATATAACGCTTGGTTATGTTACGTTTTGTCAGGCTAGGAGAAGATAGCTTTGACATATCTACTATACACTGCTGTTCGGTAGATTTCTGCGATCTACTGTGCTCTAGTATGCTCTTCATGGCACTGGGGAAGCCGGTAATAGTAGTCTCGCCATGATAGGTTGAGGTAGGGTATGTTTGTTTAGGTTATGCTTGCTCTGGTTAGGTTTGGTTGGCTTCGATTTCTCTGATACACACTGCGATTCTACGAATTCCTGCGCTCTGCTCACCTCTATTATGCCCCGCTTCGCTCTGTGGAGGCCAGCAATACTGGTCGCGGCATGTTAGGTTGAATTAGATTACGCTTGGCTAGGTGTGGTTCGGTTGGGTTATGTTAGGATAGCTTTGGCTTATGTGCTCTACACAGATAATCTATGGACTCCTGTGCTCTACTGCGCTTTATCAAATTCTGCTTTTCCTTGGAGAAGCCGGCACCAGAGTTCGCAGCACGTCAGGCTAAGTTATTCTACGCTTGGTTATGCTAGGTTAGGCCTGGATAGGTAAGGTAATCTTTGACTTTTCTACTGTTAACTGCATTTCGGTGGATTTCTGCGCTCTACTGTGCTCTAGTATGTTCTGCTTGTATTTGGGGAGGCCAAAAATAGAGGCCACGACACGCAAGGAGTGGTTAGGTTACGTTTGGCTAATTTGGGATAGGACATCATTGACCTTGGCGCTATAAACTGCTGCTCTGCCGATACGTGTGCACTGCATTGGTCTGCTAGCGTTTGCTTGAATATGGTGAGGCAAGCAATAGCGGTCGCGAAACGTTTGCCTGAGATAGGTTACGTTTTGCTATGTTCGGTAAGGTTATGTTTGTTAGGATGGCTTCGACTTCTATGCTTTACTAGGCTATTCGGTCGATATCTGCACTGTGCATTGCAGTACTATCATCCGCTTTCCTCCGTGGAGGTCAGCAATGATAGCCGTGGCACGTATGCAAGGGTTGCGTTACTTCTGAGTAGGTTAGGTAACGTTAAGTTTGGCTAGAATGTCTCAGACTTTTGTGCTATACACTGCAATTTGGTGGATATCTGCGCTGTACTGTGCTCTAGTATATTCTGCTTGGCTATGGGGAGGTCAGCATAAACGGTCTCGACACTTTCGTTTAAGCTGTGCTACGATTGGATGGGTTATGTTAGTTTGGGTTAGGTTACCATATTTCTGACAGTTGTAGTATACACTGCAATTTGGAGGCTTCCTGCACTCTACTGTGCTCCAGTACATTCTGCTGTGCTCTGGGGATGCAAGCAATTGTGGCCTCGGCACGTTAGGTTGAGTCGCAACACGTTCGGTTTGTTTGGATTGCGTTGCGTTAGGTTCGGATAGCTACAACTTTTGTGCTATGAACTTCTATTCGTTGGATTTCTGCGCTCTTCTGTGCCCTAATATGTTCCGCTTGTCTCTGTGGAAGCCAGGAATAATGTTCGTGGCACGCTTGGTTGAGATATGTTACGTTTGGCTTGGCTAGGGTAGGAGAGGTTTGGTTTGGATAGCTTCGACTTTTGTGCTATACACTGCTGTTCGGTCGATATCAGAACTCTGCATTGCTCTACTATCATCTGCTTGTATCTGTGGGGCCCATTAATAGCGGTCGTGGCACGTTTGTTTGGGTTATGTTACGTTCGGTTCGGGTAGGTTAGATTCAGTTTGGTTAGGATGGCTACTTTGTGCTATGCACTGCAAATCGGTGTGTCTCCGCGGTCTACTAAGCTCTAACATGTTCTGCTTGCCTCTCGGGTGGCAGCAATATTGGCCTCGTCACGGAAGGTTGAGTTATACTACGTTTGGATATGTCTCGTTTGGTTCGGTTAGGATAGGATATCATTGACTTTTATGCTATACACTGCTGCTCGTTGAATTTCAGCGACCAAAGTTATCCTATACAAACGTAACCAAGCGCTGGATAATCAATCTTAGAACAACACAATCTAACGCGCCGTGGCAACCATTTCTAGCCTCTCCAGATCAAAGCAGAGAACATTAGATCTCAGAAGCGCACTGAATCCCACCGAATAGCATTGCATAGCACAAAAGTGAAAGCCATCCTTCTCAACCTCACCAAACATAACGTAACCGAACGTGACCTAACTTTGCCTAACGTGCCTAGAACACTATTGCTGAACTCCCCAGGGCCAAGCAGAACATATTAGAGGGGGTGCAGCGCATAAACCCATAGAATCGCAGTGTATAGCAATAGTCAGTGCCATCCGAACCTGGCCAGGGCCAACATAACTTAACAGAACGAAGCTTAATTCAAGGCAACGAGCTGTGACCACTATTGCTGGAGACACCAGGGCCAAGCCGAATAGAGTACAGACAGTAGAGCGCAGCAGTTCACCGAAAAATGGTGTACACCACGAAAGTTAATGCTACCCACAACTTACCCAAACAAACGTAACTAAGCCAAACGTAGCCTAACTCAGCCTAACGTGCCCAGACGACAATTGTTGCCTTCCTCGGAGCCGAGCAGAACATATTAGAGGAGAGCAGTACGCAGGGGTCCATAGGTTCGCAGTGCACAGCACAATAGTCGAAGCTACACTATCCCAACATAGCCAAACGTAACATAACCATACGTTGCCTAACTCAACCAAATGCGCCGAGGCCACTGTCGCTAGCATCCCCAGAGCCGAGTAGAATGTACTACAGCACCATTGTTGTTGGCCTCCCCAGAGGCACGTAGAATTTGCTGGAGAACAGTAGAGCGCAGATGTCCACCGTACAATTGTGTACAGCACAAAGGTCAGAGCTGCGCCTCCTAACACAGACAATCGTAACATTACCAAGCATAACATAACTCAACTTGAGGTGTCACGACCACTATTGCTGGCCTGCTCAGTGCCAAGCAGCACATATAAGAGGGGGTGCAGTGCAGAAGTCCATAGAATCCTCCTGGCCTCCACTGAGCCGAGCAGAGTAGAGTAGGGACAAGTGGAGCGCAGAAAACCACCAGATAGCAATATATGTTATAAAAGTCAAAGATATCCTAACCCAGCCCATCCAAACGCCACATAACCAAACGCAACATACTTCAGCCTAACGTGCCGAGAGCACTACCGCTGGCCTCCCCAAAGCCAGCAGAGCATATTAGAGGAGAGTAGAGCGCAGAAGTCCATAGAATTTCGGTGCATAACACAAAAGTCAAACATTTCCGGAACGAACCCATGCACCTTAATTAATCAAATGTAACGTAACCCAACCTGACGCGCCGCAGCCGCAACAACTGGCCTCTCGAGAGCAAAGAGTAGAATATTTGATCACAGTAGAGCGTAGAAACCCTTCAAATTGCAGCGTATTGCATAAAAGTAAAACCGAACCCAACCAAACATAGCCAAACCAAGCCTAACGAAGCGTAACATGATTCGACCCATCGTGCCGCAACCACCATACCTGGCGTCCCCAGAGACAAGCAGTGCGTGATAGCGCACAGTACAGCGCAGAAGTCCAGAGCATAGCAGTGCGTAGCACAAAAGTCAAAGCTATCCCAAACTAACCAAACATAATGTAACCTTACCAAACGCAATCGATCACAACCTAACGTGCGGCGGCCACAATTGCTGGCCATCCGAGAGTCGAGCAGAGTGTAGTGGGGCAATGTAGATTGCAGGAATCCACAGAAGGGCAGTGTACGGCACAAAAGTCAAAGCTATCCTATCCTTACTTAACCAAACGTAGCATAAGCGGACGTAACGTAACCCAGCGTGAAGTGCCACGACCGCTATTGCTGGCCTAACGGGTGCTAAGCAGAGTAAAGCATAGCAATGAAGAACTCTGACGTTGTCCGAATACCAGCCTACAGCACAAAAGTCAGTGACATCCTAACCATATCTAGCCGAACCAAACCAAACCAAACGCAACATAACTCAGCATAACGTGCCGAGAGCATGGTCCTGGCGTCCACAGAGATAAGCAGACCATACTAGAGAACAACAGAGAGCAGAAATGCATCGAAAAACTGTTTATACAACGAAAGTCTAAGCTATACATACCTAATCCAATGTAACGTACCCTAATCGAACGTTGCCTAACTCGAATTGACGCGCCGAGACAACTATTACTGGCACACACAGAGTCGAACAGAGTGTAGTAGAGCACAGTAGAGTGAAGAAACACATCAAATAGCAAAGTATACCGCAGAAGTCAGTGATTCCCTAACCTAACCGAACATAGACTAACTAAGCCTAACGAGCCGAGCCCTCTACCGCTGGCCACCCCAGAGCCAAGCAGATCATATTAGAACACGGTAGATCGGAGAAATCCACCGAAAAGCAGTGTGCAGCATAAGAGTCATTGGTAACCTGTCCTTAACTAGCGAATCGTAACACTAACGGATGTAATCAAACTCAACCAAACATTAACGCCACCGCAAATGTTGCCCCCGACCCACAGATGCAAGCAGAACATGTTAGAGGAGAGTAAACTTCAGAAATCCATAGAACCGCAGTGCATAGCGCAGCAGTCGAGACTACCATAT